>NC_079151.1:47571567-47684067 GCF_947563725.1 Argiope bruennichi
GCCACTTCGCCACCTAGATCAAATTATTCCAACCCTAGAACATTATTTCATGATTTACTGGAGGCTTAGGATCGTTATTCTTTTGGGCGATGAAACCTTACAGTTTATTTCTTGCAGCAACATAGTATCCGCTGTTTAAATAGCATTGTAATAGGAATGAAACGTCAGCCAAAGTATCTTAGTCTAAAAGAATTGAATCATTCGCAGCAACAAAAATCTTCAAAATTTCATTTGTAACTAACGGTACTTTTTTTTGCAGGCAGATCTTTATACAAAGCATATAGAAGGAATTGGCAATTTTCATTATAAAAGAGCAGAAAAGAGTATTCATTTTTAATTCTAAATGGAATGTGTGTTATATGCTATCGTTAAATCATTTGTATCAATCATTTGTATTATATACAATTGTTAAATCATTTGTATCAATCATTTGTATTATATACAATTGTTAAATCATTTGTATCAATTGAATATATCGAATCTAGTGTCAATTTTTCTTTATTTTAAGGTACTTACATTAAAAAATTTAAAAAATTAAATGACATGTAATTTGAAAATCTAAAAAAAAAACTGAATGATAGTTTTCGTTAGAAATAGCCTCTTAAAATTATATTATTGAAAGAAAGTAATAAAATAAATTTAATAGAATCTTGATATTTATAAATATTATAGCATAAGATTACATATCATTAAAATAAAAAAAAAATTTCATGCATGCAGTATTAAAAAATTCTTTTATTAAAAGGCAGATTTTGAAAAAAAGACAAAAATTGTATCTTTTCATCATAAGGACTTTTGTTACTTGCATTTTTAGAGATTAATTTATGATGCTTCGACTTTTCAATATCGGCATAAAAATTTGTGAAGTATCCCCTATTTGTTTACATTAAAATTGAAAATAAATTTTCATACCTTATCTTGCTTTCGAATGAAATAGTAATTCTTTCTTTTGATTATCGCCTTTAGTTGACATCAAAGGGAGGTTTCTTATTCAGATTTTATCTGTCTCATTTAATTAAACCTTATATCTGTTTTGATGCAATTCAACTTATATATACTTACTTACAAATTATATTTAGGGTATATTTTCAACTAATCTATCTTATTTGATTCTTGTCTTTCTCTGACGTCATGTTAAGAGAATCTTGAGAGCAACAGCAATTGAAGGGAAGATTTATCTTTTAGATCTCTGAGGGTAGTTGTAGCCTCCATGTGCCATGACACGTCCGGTGATATCAGTTATCAATGAATATTCTGCCGATTCATTGGTTGCATGATTTATTTATCTATCTATCTATAAACATTTATGGATAGATAGATCATATATATGTATATATAGAGAGAGATATACCAAGAATTTTTAATTTATATGAAAGTTTATGATATCGAAAACAAGGTAGCCTGCCTGTCTCCATTTTCATTTTTGAAGGATATCATGTAATAAAGCTTGTATACAATTCCTAGACTGTTAACTACAATTCCTAGATAACTTAACTGATTTCACTACTTTTCGTGCATGAACTAATCATAATGGTCAATATTTACTGTGCAAGAATAATTTAAAATAGTAAATTTGATGTAATAAAAATTAAATTAACCTAAGTTCGCTCACAATATTAAATAAATGTCTTTAATATCGTAGATCATTAATTGCGCTGATGATAAATTATTTTATTTTAGAACATTTCACACATTTTTTTAGAACATATTGAATAAAGTAACTAGATTTGAATTTTTAAGATTAAAAAAAAATGAAAACTTTTAAGCACAAATATGGTTTTTTGACGAAATTGTAGTATGTTGAACTTTCCCTACATACCTTATTCCCTATTGTTACGAAATTCCTTCCGGTAGGTGTACGGTACAGAATGCTCAATAACCATTTTAGCGGGTAGGATCCCTTATTCCACTTCAAAGCATAAAATATAGGTAGTAAGATGCAGCCGAAACGTATACACAGACAGTTTTTGCAGTAAAAAGCAATACACACACTGCTAGCAAATAATTAATTAAATGACAACACAGCGTGTTAGTGCTCAATTTGCTGCTAAAGAGAGCTCGTTCCTTTATCACACTTGAAACAAAATATTCACTCGAATGCTTGCGCCTCCGCTTATATAGCATTCTTGACAGAGTATACGATTTTCTAAAAAGATATTCGGATCTCTACTCCTAATTGAGATCTTGATATGATTCTAAAACCTTAAATTTTGCTACAAAATTATCGCAAAATTTCTAATCGAAATCGAAAGTCACTGACTTGGTATCCATTAAGTACTCATTATTTAACAAACATTTGTAAAAGTCTCATTCTTATAATAAAACTAACTGTATGAGGAAACAATATTATAGATTCGCTACAATATTTTAATTCCAGCAATTCAATCATTTAAATTAGAAACTTGCATATCTGAAAAAAATAATCACATCCATTTTCGAAGGTATGGAGTGTAAAAACTGAAACTTTCTCGCTTTTATATTTGCTATTATAAATTATATGCCTTTTTTCCCCCGAGGAATCAGGAAAATTATTATTCTTCATTTAATAGAAAGCAAAGTTTTTGTACTTTTTAAAAATTTAGCTAGTAGCTCCGGGCCATTAAAAATAGAATAAAAAATTACGTCCCAATTCAATTTCCTAAAATTTGTTTTCCCGGTATTATAATGTTTATAATGATTTCTGAAGAAAAGCAATAAATGCAATTCATGTACTCGCAAATTCTAACCAGCGTCCATAGTGTGTAGTTTGTGTTGTTCATTGCTTTTAAATTTTTCGGAGAGAATAATTTTGCAACTGATTTTATGCATCATCTGCATACAGTTCAATAACACAGTATTCTTTGGCTTTCCGTTGCTCAAATGAAATGCGAGGTATGAAGAAATGTAAAAGATTGTTATAATAGAGATGTATGCATTCCTTCACCTTCCTTTCGCTTTAAGATAGCTTTTTTTCACTGCTAATTTTTCCTGTGTTTATTTTAGTAGAATTCTTTAGGTGATTTTTCAAAAGAATAAATTTAAATTGAATTACGTATTGTTTGATTAAATTTAATTTAGTTTTAGATTAGAAACTATATAAAAGTTCAAGAATATTTACTTATTCTTTAGATTTTGTAAATGAGCAAATCACACAGGCTTCCAAACAAAATAGTTATTCTAATAGTCCCAGTAAATTCGAGTTATGCCAATTTCATGTATTTTACGAATATTAGCGGAAGCGGAATTTTTATTTGAATCTTAAACTACCTGACACGCTCTCCATTAATCCATATGCTCTTGCTATATTAAAAAACAGACTTGAATAAAATTTGACAAATAGCAGCTTTCTTAATTCAATATTTTTAATATTCCCAATATTTTATTCATTGTATGTCCTTATTCTTTCTTTAGTATATCCTTTTTCTATAATTGTTTTCTATCTAATCCTTGAGTTCGTCAAATAACACAGCGTTTCTCATTTTTACGCTGCTATGCAACGAATTAGGCATTGCTTCATGGTTTAATTTGTAGTGCATTCAAAATATTGTCAAATTTCCTAATTATCACCCTTGTGAATATAGTATTTTTCTTCTTTCCCATATAAATTGTCACATATATATCATATCTATACACTTATATTCAAAAAGCATTGTCAAAATATTCTTTTTAATATTATTGTCAATGCAATATTTTTTCCTTTTTAATAAAAATCACTTCTCCTCCTCGGAGCACTTCATATGTGAGAATAAGGAGCTTCCGGTCTGGTGATTGGTTCTCGCAACCTTGGTGGGTACAGATAAAGGTGGGAGTCTGACTCCTCTCATCCATGACTGGACGTACTTCCAAAAGGAAGCGTTGTACCGTGGCTGGTGATGCCCTTAGAACTCAACTACAATTCCCGCTAGTATTGCTGTTGCGGCGGAGCTCATTTTTCTGCGTGCTTTCTGGCGGGTCAGAATAGCCAGTTTAAGATAAGGTTAATAAAAATCACTTATATCTATATGGAATCGAATAGAAGCTACATGTATTCTAAAAAAAGGAGGTGTAGTATTAAGAGGCCAAGAGGTCTTGTTTCAAATAATTTTATCCATATATTTCACATTTCTAAGATAATAAAAAAGAAATGATCGGTATTTGAAATTTTCAGAAGCAAATTTGTTGCATTAATTAAAACGAGTATTTTTAGAGCAATTTAGAATAAATAGATTTAAATCCATTATACATTATTAATATGTCAGTTCTATCAATGAAAGGCACTATAAAACATTGATTTAAACAACATACCAGATTTTTGAAACTAATATTTGCTGTAGAAATTTTTTCTATTACATGCTTATGCTAATAAATATTTTATCTTTGGACAAAAAAAGTAGAATGAAACACGTAACAGTTATAATTTGCAAATTAAAAAAAAAAACTTTATTAAATTTAGTTCAATTAATAGAACACATTATTACAGCAGGGATTTAATTTATTCGATATCATATAAAAATGATTGGAAGTTCTAGAGTATTGACAAACTGTGAATCTCAATTTTTTTTAAACACTTTCCTAGAACGCTACGATGGTATAAAGCAGCTTTAGTGGGAAACATATGGACAGACTTTTTTTAATTCCATAGATTACATTTTCTTTCTGTTTATATTTCGAGACCTTATCAATATAACATCCAATAAGCTTCTTATTCTTCCCTAAAATCTGATTAAACTTTCTTTTTTCTATAAAAGAAGTTTATACTATGTTGCCAGATTAACTTGCTTGAACAAATTGGTACATTTGTTAAGAGTTCAACTTCCTGGTTCTTTTTTCGGCATATTTCTTTTGTAAAAGTCGTTCAGAGTAACAGGAAAAAGCGTTTCGTTTTACAAAAAAGGAGAAAAAAAGACAGTTGAATTCTTTTTTCAATTGAAATGTTCTTTTGAAAAGTAACTTAACGAGTTGAGCTGTAACAGAAAAGAAATACTTTGATCGTTTTCTTTTCAGATAAAGTTCTTTTTCTAGATTTTAGAACAATCAGGAAATTTTTCACAGGTTCCAAGAATAAGATATTTACAACTTCATCTTAAATTGCCACATATATTATTGGCTGCATAATTTTTTTATGGAATATTCTAGAAAAAACTCAATCTGCATTTCTACCGATTTGTTAAAAAAGATTTCTTTGGACATATCTAACTTATTTAATAAAAAAATCTACTAGAAGTATACAAATATTAAACTTAGAACGTCTGAATCCAGTAATATACAATATTAACTTTGCAGAAAGTTTTTATTTTTATTTTATTTATTTATTATTATTTTTTTATAAAATCTTTATTGAAAATGTTTGATTATAGACAATGAATTTCTGTATTATACTTTTTAAATTTTAATTATGCATTTTAATCTAAAAACAAACAAGATACCTTTGTTTCTCGGACAACTTTCTGAATTTTCACAATCTTTTCTTTTTCTCTTGATTTTCTTAAACGAAAAATGAAATGCTTTGTAACTCTAAATTATCTCAGAATGTCTTAAAAAATGTCTATGTCTATGTCTTAAAAAAAGGAATATTATATACCCAGAATAATAAAAACTTGGAAAATTAGTTTATATTTATTTTGCAAAACTATAAGTAATACTTTTTTTACGACTGAATTTTTTTTCTTACTTATGAAGAATAAAAAGAGAAAATATTATAATTACTTATAAATTTGAAGTCAAGAGTTTGCCAACTGCGGTGTTTCAGACCTCTTTGATTTCGAGTAACACAGTTTTTAGAATCATACTATTCTATCTCTGAATCCAATCACTCAAAGTTTTTCGAACAAAATGGATGAAATTAATTATATGTTACTTATTAATATGCGTTTTTTGCATCAAATTTTTAAACATCTATAAAATTATGATTTAAATCCAATGACATGAAGTTTATCTATTTTTTTTACCAGATTGCAATTGCACACTATAGCTACGAAAAGGAAAACGAAATTTAGCTTAATTTAGATAAATTAACGTTCCGTTTCAAAGCAACACTAGATATATTTTAATACGAGCCTCATAATTTTGAACAGCAGTCAGATGTGAGGGCGACACCTGAGCTGGCATCCTCTCTTCAAACTTTCATACAACACCAGCTTTAGGGCATTTAGTCTCGACGGATTTAACGTGAACCAGACCCGTTTACACGACGGTTCTTCGGTGGAATCGGAACTCGAACGCGAAACCCTCCGTAGCCGATGCCACCAGGTCACCGCGGCCCAAATGGAAAACGAAAAGGAAAGAAATGGAAATGTAAAACGACAGAAAATTAAAATTCGATATACAGTTTTGACATCTAAAATATAGACTTGTATAGACATGAGTTCTGAACTAAATCCATCGAGGAAACTGACTATGTATTGGTCTGTACTTTCACACATATATACACGCAATAGCTCCTAAACGCATAAACATTTAGACAAACTCATAATGTTTAGGTAAATAATCAAATCTATACAAAATTTCGGCTCTAGCCGGTCGACAACATTGCACATTCAATTTTTTCACTATACAAAGAAACACAAAATACTCGTGGATAGTACTCTGAAAATAAAAATCTGAGTATCTGGGGCGTCCATATGTTCTTCTAAAACCCTCAGTTTTCATGTGGGAAAGAGGAACCATAATGAATTTATTAGGGAGTATGCGAGAGAAATCCGGGGTGACCATTTCCTTTGGTTTAGTTTGACTGTTTTCTCATAAAACGTGTTGTGCATCTAAACGTAATTCATGTAACAACTAATAATATGGTAGGATAATTGAATTAGTTATATGCAATTATCAGCAACAATAGTGATAAGACATATTACTTTGTAGGAAATATTTTTACTGCATCCAAAAGTTGCCAAAATGTATGCGAAAATTAGTCATGAAAAAATTTCAAATATTCTGTAAAAAGAAAGTATGCCAGAAAATTTCGAGGTAATCACTTCTATTAGTTTAATTTGATTATTCCCTCATGGTACGTGTTGTGTCGTTAAATGCAATTAATGAAAGAACTAAGAATATAGTAGAATTATTGAATTAGTAATTGTTGCTGATCATTATATATATAATGATCAGCAACAATAGTGATAAGACATATTACTTTGTAGGCAATATTTTCACTGCATACAAAAGTTGCCAAGAATTTGGGAAAATTAGCTATCAAAAGTCAGTGATAAGGCACATTACTTTGTAAGCAATATTTTTGCTTCATACAAAAGTTGCCGAAATGTCAAAGTGAATGAAAAGTTGTCCAGTCATCAAAATGTCAAAAAAATGCCTAGTCAAAAAACAATTTTCAAATATTCCTTCAAAAAGCATTTTAATTAATTTTTCAAATAATATGAAGCTACTGAAGCAATAAAATGAATTGATAATCATGTGATTTGAATGTTTTATCCAAAAAGAGAATTTATATTGGATCAATTTCTTTTGTTGATTTAGATTGGAAGATTTCTATCCAGGCTGCTGTTTGGCGCCGCTGACAGACGAAAGACTGTAGGCAGGTGGGTTAATAATTGCTAATAGACTAGATGCTAAAAATTGAAAGAAATGCAATTTTTTAATTATAAGATATTAGCGTAACAATATCTATACACTTATAATTATTGAAATCATCAATCGAAGTCTAATTACATTTTTGATCATTAATGGAATCCTGATTATTATTATTTACATTTGCTCAGGTTCTGCCAAATAATTTTAGTGTTCTGTTTATTTGAAATTTATTTTTTTATTATCTTTTATAATTTGATGCTTTTTTTAATTCTTTTTATTTCTAAGTAAAGAAATCATTATCTAATAATCATGTTTAGCATTTCAATATTTTCATTTCTTTAGTCATTATTTTCAAAACATTAATATTGTATAAATAAATAAAATCACACAGGTTTTCACAATGTTATTAAAATAATATATCATTAACATGATAATTCAGTTAAGAATGTGAAGCTAAATTGATCAGATATAAAAAAAGGGAAATGTATTGTAAAATGCCTAAGTCAGCAAAATGCATAAACAATTACTACTAATTCGAATAATTTACTAATGTTATAGACATATATAATTAGACTCATATTATTTTAGAAGAATTATATGCAAAGTATTTTTAGATGCACAATTCATTTATAATTCCTTTCGTTAATTATCAGATCTTTCTCTCCAAAAACTTCACTAGTTAAGTCACAAATTTTATTCCCCAAATGACCTCTACACTTTAGCTGCCAGTTTTCTCCGCTTTTTCTCATTTGCTGTCTCCTATCAATAAAAATATCTTTCTTATTTTTTCCTCGGAAACAATGTGGAATAACAAAGTAAGTGATTTTGCGCTGACGTAAACAGAATTTTTTTATATATATTTCGCACTTTGATTGAATAAAAATGTTTCAGACCTTTTTGCATAATTCTCCAAGGGGCTTATTGTTGTGGAGTAAAACTCCACTGAGAGTTTCATATAAAAATAGCATATATTTTATAAATATGAAGAACTTCTACTTATTTAAGTTATATTGCTTCTTCATGTATATATCATGCATGAAAATTTGTATCATATAACCATAATCTTATTACATCGTCATTACATTAATGTTCATATTATAACTACTGATTTCTTACGGTGTCTCAATTTTTAAAAGTAAATATAAAATGATAAAGATAGGTATGTTATGTAGTTTTTACAATGAAATATGATTACTGAAACGAAAAAGAAATGCAGTGAAATGTCACTTTTTTTAAGTGAGAGGATTTGAGCATTTTATGATTTCCATATTTTTCAAAAACCCAAGATGTTTTCTAGTGTAATTCTTTGGGGATTTAATTATTTTAAAAGCGTTGCATTCTCTTTTACCTAGTTTTTTTCTATTGGGTAAATCTATCTTAAATTTATGACGGCATTCTTTCCAAATTTGTTTTATATATCTCAGGAGATTCTAATATTTGAAATGTAGTTATCTTTATTGTTTAGATGGATTATGTAATTCTGCCTTTTGTGGCACAAAGTAACCTAAGTAAACCAAACCTTGTTTAAAGTCCATTTATAGAAAGTGAAAATTATAGATTAGAACATATCTAGAAATCTCTTCATATTTAAGAATACGTTTTCAGGTTTCGTTACTTCTAGAAAAATAAAAACCTTTCAATAAAGGTATATTAAAACATATTGTTATGAATTATTTACAGTGCATTTTATGTTATTTTTAACTGTGCAAGAAATCCAACAAGTTTGGTGACAAATAATGACATTTATTCTACTAAAAATGAAGCACATAAGGCCAAAAATGCAATCAATGTGTTCATAAAGAACAATTCTTGCAGATACAAACAAGCAGATTGCAAAACGGTAAATAAAAACAGCTTACATGACGAATAATGGAGTAATTGAGGAATCTTCAGGACCTTGGATTTCACCTATTGTACTTGTCAAAAAGAAGGATGGATCGACTCGATTCTGTGTTGATTATAGAAAATTAAATGAAATAACAAAAATAGATAGCTACCCCACTTCTGACACCAAATGTTACGGAATTTCAATTCCACTACTAATTCCGTAAAGTCACCGGGTTCGCTTGCAGTGGGTGTATGGTGTGAAAACAATCAGCAGGCCTCAGTAGAAAACAACGACGACGTTTATTAAACACGAAGGCACTAAGACACAGAAGACAAATATACAGCCGAGGCGAACACAGGCAATACACCGAAGCACACTACAACAAACGGTATCCCACAATTAGCAATCGGTAGCAATAACAACTACAGCACACAAAGCGTCAGACAGAATTCAGTAGGAGAGGGAATCTTCGTAGCTTTACTCCACGGTTTCTCCAAAAGGCTGCAATTCTTCACGGTGCCCTCGCTTTATCTGTAACCAACTGCCGACTCACTACTACATAACTGGCTACTCACTCCAAGCACAACTCGATGCTGCTTCTACAATAAACGCCAGGACTCGGCACGCAGCATAGTTTAGCAATCGCTTCAGCTCCACACAAAGCTTGTTCTTAGCTTCGCTATCAGGTCGACGAATCGATTCACAGCAACGACTCACTCCAGCTTGAGA
The DNA here is from genome assembly GCF_947563725.1 of Argiope bruennichi. Taxonomy (NCBI): domain Eukaryota; kingdom Metazoa; phylum Arthropoda; class Arachnida; order Araneae; family Araneidae; genus Argiope; species Argiope bruennichi. The sequence goes on from NC_079151.1 coordinate 47,581,607, forward strand.
CTGCCAGGCTTTTATTGTTCTCGAGAGGTGGGCTGAGAAGGTTCTGGGCCAAGTAGGCGTATCTCGGTTCCTGTTGGGTGGATTTCTAAAATTCTCGAAGTTTCCAGTAATATCTATTTTATAGCTAAAGTCGGCAAATTATTCGCCAAATCTCCAAATGGGCACCAAGCTCTGAGATCACTGACACGGCACCCGATCAGCCCTCAACAGAGCTGATCATAAAACGGTTTTTCCAGTGATTGAACTAATCGTGCTTGGAAGTAGCAATACAGGTTTGTAACATTATATATATATATATATATATATATATATATATATATATATATATATATATATATATATATATATAATATAATATATATTTGAAAATAAAATAATACTTATATTTTTTTAAAAATACATTTAACGTTCGAAAGGAAGATAAGCTTGATTATCAGCCAAGGAGTTGAGCTGCTATTAGAAATCGATTAATGAGGATTTTGTATTTCCCAAGTAAATAGCAAATAGTTAATTTAGTATATAAGATGCTATTTATGTTTTAATCATGCAGTTTGCTATATCTATGAAATAATACGTTTAAGTTTAAATATATCAAATGCTGGCATGTCTTGGAATTATTAAAAATCTCTTCACGTTTCTGCTTAAATAAAACATGATGTCAGTTTTTGCTTACGAAACCGAAAAAGCTGGAAGAAACCTGATTAAAAAAGTGGGGCACTTCAAATGAGTGATATATTTTCATCAAAGACATCCTCCTCGACGTGTGTGGGGTGAAGAGAGTACTGAATCCATAAAGTTTAAAGAAAAGCCATCTTCTTATTGTGCCTCTGAATGGACGAATATGCTATTTCAGAGTGATATCCGGAGAAATGTCAGTTGAATTTAGTGATTTGTTCGAGGACATGGAATAACACCACTCCAAATCTACAATGAAATTTTATCGTCATAGTATTTTTCATCAGAAGAAACAATATATGGTTCCAATGACCTGATGCTCAATTTTTCATGTTTGAGCATGGGACTAGGAAATGGCTGTATTAAAATTTCATACTATATCACCATTCTCTTAAACTTCTGGCATGGCCTATATTCGCCAATTTGTACATTTCTCAGTTCTAAGAATCCATTTACGTCAGAATACATTTTTATTGATTATTTTTTCCGCTTAAAAAGTTTTCGATAGGCTTTATCTGAATCAACAGGCTTCAGAGGTTTACATTCTTTTCAACTACTATATTATCATTTTATACATTCAACTAAGTCCTCTGATCCTTAAGAAATATTTTCTGTGCATTTATTGTTATTGCTGTTTCGAATGGCACTTGCCATGGACAAGCTCGCTGACGAAATCAGCGATTTTATGCCGAGGGTGCGTCACTTGTTTTTTGATAGCGCCAACTAGGGCAAGAGTACGTCTTAGCTATTCAAGCATCACATTCGCTTGCACAGCCCCTTTTTACAGGGGGGCACATTCACACATCTCACACATAGAACAGATGAAGAACAACCATGCCCAAAACTGGGATTCGAACCTAGGACGCCCTGATCACGGGGAAGACGCGCTACCCCTATGTCAGGACGCCTGGCTCTGATTCTATTTAGTTTATTTCACTTGAAACGCAGGATTGTTATTCTAGACAGTTAGTTCTATTACATCATAAATTCTTGCTCTAGTGTAGGAGTGTAGAAAATTATGGTAATTCAAAAAGTATTTTACAGATATTGGCGTCATATGTAAAATTACAGTAAAATGTAGAACATATCTTAACTAATTATTAAACTACTATTAAATTTTGTATGCTTTGGGTTTAATAAAATAAATTTTTATGCATATTTTATCTCAAAACTTTCATTAAATTTTGAGGTAGCTTGTTTCGTTTTGAGAAGACAAAAACATTTTCATTCATGGACAATACCAGAACCTAAAAACAGGAGGAAGCAGAAACTCGTGAAAGAAATCTAAAAACTAATCACCAAAATAAAAAAAAGAAAATTATAAATCAAGTCATTGTAAGAAAATGTCAATTTGGCATGTATGCACATTAGGGTGTATGAATAAGAAGTGCACATTAGTTTGGAACGAAAAAATCAATTTTTGATTTTTAATTTGTAATAGCGCAGAAAAGTTGTCTTTTGGTCTATATAAAATACATTATAAATATGAAAAGTATTGCACTAGGTATTGAGTGCCGCAAAGACGGTAAAATTTCATAAAATTGAAATTTTAGCAACATTTTAAAATTTTTTAATGAAATAATCAATTTTTGATTTTTAATTTGCAATAGCGCGGAAAAATTGACTTTTGATACAGATAAGATAAATAAAAATTATAAAAAATATTCGAGTACATTTTGAGGTGCCACAAAGACGTTAAAGTTTCATAAAAACACACATTTAAACTAGATATATTTAAATCTGCATCTAATAAGGCCCGCATCAGATCTACATCAAAGAAGATCCGCTTTTAAATAGAACTGCATCTAATTAGGCCCGCATTTAGTCTGTATCTAATTAGGCCCCATTCAAATTTGCACTTAACTAGATCCATATCTAAATCTGCATCAGGTTTGCATGTAATTCGATCTGAGTCAGGTCTGCACCTAATAGGCCAACATCAGACATACATCTAATAAGAACTGCATGTAACTGCACCTAATTAGATATGTATCTAATTAGCTCCGCATCAGATCAGCATCTAAACAGAACTGCATATAATTAGACCTGCTGAAAGTCTGCATCTTATTAGATCTGTATGAGGTCAGCATCTAATATGATTCATAACTAAATAGATCTGCATCAGCTGTGCATCTAATTACACTCTCATCAGATCGGCATCTAATTAGGCCGGCATCAGAACCGCATCTAATAAGGCCCGTCTCTAAAAAGATCTGCATCATATTAGATCTGCTTCTAATTAAAAATGCATGTAACTAGATCTATTTAGATCTTCATCTAATTAGGCCCGTATCAGATCTACCATCTTATTAGATCCGCATCTAAAAAGAACTGCATCTAATTAGGCCAGCATCTAGTCTGCATCTAATTAGGCCCCTATCAGGTCTACATCTATTTAGATCCATATCTAAATCTGCATTTGGTTTACATCTAATTAGATCGAAATCAGGTCTGCATCTAATTAGGCTAGCATCAATCCTGCATATAATTAGGCCCGCATCTAAATAGATCAAATTATATCTCAATCAAGTATGCATCTTATTAGGCCAAGATCAGAACTTCATTAAATTACATCTGCATCTATTTGGAGCTGTAAATAACTAGATATATCCAAATCTGCATCTAATTAGGCCCACATCAGATTTGCATCTAATTAGATTCGCATCTAAATAGAACTGCATCTAATTAGACCTGAATCTAGTGTGCATCTAATTAGGTTGTATATGAACTGCATCTAATTAGGTTGTATATGAACTGCATCTAATTAGATTCATTTCTAAATCTGCATCTGGTTTGAATCTAATTAGATCGGAATCAGGTATGCATCTAATTAGGAAAGCATTAGTTCTGCTTCTAATTAAACGTACATGAGATCCGCATGTAATTAGGCACGCATCTAAATAGATATGCATCAAATTATGTCTGAATGTGGTCTGCACCTTGTTAGGCCCGCATCAGAACTGCATCTAATTACATCCGCATCTATTTAGAGCTATAAATAACTAGATATATTCAAAACTGCATCTAATAAGGCCCACATCAAGTCTGCATCTAATTAGGCCTGCATCAAGTCTGCATCTAATTGGGCCTCCAACAGATCTACATCTAATTAGAATCATATTTAAATTTACATCAGGTTTGCATCTAATTACATCGGAATCAGGTCTGCATCTAATTAGAACGGAATCTGTCCTGCATCTAATTAGAACGGAATCTGTCCTGCATCTAATTAAGAGAACATGCAATCAGCAACTAAATATAACTGCAACTTATTAGGCAAGCATATAAATAGATCGGCATCTAATTATATCTCCTTCAGGTCAGTATCTCATTAAGCCCGCATCAGAACTGCATCTAATTACATCTGTCTCTATTTGGAGCTGTAAATAACTATATTCAAATATGCATCTAATAAGGCCCACATCAAATCTGCATCTAATTAGATCCGCATCTAAATAGAATTGCATCTAATTAGGCCTACATCAAGTCTTCATCCAAATAGGCCCGCCTCAGATCTATATCTAATTAGATCCATATCTAAATCTGCATCAGGTTTGCATCTAATTAGAGCTAAATCTGGTCTGCATCTAATTAAGCCAGCAACAGTCTTGCATCTAATTAAGTGCCATAAAATCCCCGTCTAAATAGAATTGCATCTTCTTAAGCCAGCATTTAAATAGATCTGCATCTAATTATATCTGAATCAGGTCTGCATCTTTTTAGGCCACTTGAGAACTGCATCTAATTACATCTGCATCCCTTTAGAGCTGTAAATAACTAATATATTCAAACCTGCATGTAATTCGAACCACATCAGATATGTTTCTAATTAGATCCGCATCTAAATAGAACTGCATCTAATTAGGCCTGCATCAAGTGATCATCCAATGATGCCCCCCCTATCAGATCAGCATCTAATTAGATCCATATATAAATCTGCACCAGGTTTGCATCTAATTAGAGCGGAATCAGGTCAGCATCTAATTAGACCAGCATCAGTCCTGCATCTAATTAAGTGCGCAGGAGATCAGCGTCTAAATAGAATTGCATCTTATAAGGCCGGCATCTAATTACATATGAATCAGGTCCGAATCTTATTAGGCCCGCATCAGAACTGCATCTAATTACATCTGCATCTATTTGGAGCTGTAAATAACTAGATATATTCAAATCTGCATCTAATAAGGCCCAAATCAGATATGCATGTAATTAGATCCGCATCTAAATATAAATGCACCTAATTAGGCCTGAATCTAGTCTGCATCTAATCAAGCCCCTATCAGATTTACATCTAATTAGATTCATATGTAAATCTGCATCTGGTTTGCATCTATTTAGATCGGAATCAGATCTGTATCTTATTAGGAAAGCATTAGTCTTGCATATAATTAAGCGCGCATGAGATCCGCATCTAATTAGGCCCGCATCTAAACAGATATGCATCAAATTATATCTGAATCAGGTCTGCATCTTATTAGGCCCGCATCAGAACTACACCTAATTACACCCGCAACTATTTAGAGCTGTAGATAACTAGATATATTCAAAACTGCATTTAATAAGCCCCACATCAGATCTGCATCTAAAAAGAACTGCATCTAATTAGATCTGCATCAAGTCTGCATCTAATTGGGCCCCATCAGATCCACATCTATTTAGAACCATATTAAAATCTATATCTGGTTTGCATCTAATTGCATCGGAATCATGTCTGCATCTAATTAGATCGGAATCAGTCTTGCATCTAATTAAGCGAACATGAAATCCGCAACTAAATAGAACTGCAACTTATTAGGCAAGCATCTAAATAGATCTGAATCTAATTATACCTCATTCAGGTCAGAATCTTATTAAGTCCGCATCAGAACTGAATCTAATTACATCTGCGTCTATTTGGAGCTGTAAATAACTAGATATATTCAAATATGCATCTAATAAGGCCCACATCAAATCTGCATCTAATTAGATCCGCATCTAAATAGAACTGAAACTAATTAGGTCTGCATCAAGTCTGTATCTAATTAGTCCTGCTTCAGATCTGCATTTGTTTAGATCCATATCGAAATAGATCTGCATCTAATTAGATCCGCATCTAAATAGAACTGAAACTAATTAGGTCTGCATCAAGTCTGTATCTAATTAGTCCTGCTTCAGATCTGCATTTGTTTAGATCCATATCGAAATAGATCTGCATCTAATTAGATTTGAAACAGTTCTGCATCTGATTAATCCCGCATCAGACAATGTGTCTAATTAGATCTGCATTAAATATGAACTGCATGTAACTGCATCTCATTAGATTTGCATTTAATTAGCTCCGCACCAGATCAGCATCTAATTAGATCCGCATCGAAATTGAACTGCATCTAATTTTGCCTGCTGCAAGTCATGATTCTTATCTAAATAGATCTGCATTAGGTGTGCATCTAAAGCCCTCATCAGACCTGCATCTAATTAGGCCGGCATCAGATCCGCATCTAGTAATGCCTGTATTTAAATAGATCTGCATCTAATCAGACCTTGCATCTAATTAGGCCCGAACCAAATCAGATCTGAATCAGGTCTGCATCTGGTTAGGCCCGAATTTGACCTGCATCTTATTAGATCTGCTTCTAGAGCTGTATCTAATTATTTCCCCATCAGATCTACATCTAATTAGATCCATGTTTATACCTGCATCTGGTTTGCATCTAATTAGATCCGAATCAGGTCTGCATCTAATTAGGCCAGCATCAGTCTTGTATCTAATTAAGCGCGCATGAGATGCGCATCTAAATAGAACTGCATATTATTAGACTCGCGTCTAAATAGATCTGCATCTAATTATACCGGAATCAGGTCTGCATCTTATTAGGTTTGCATCAGAACTTCATCTAATTACATTTGCATCTATTTAGAGCTGTAAATAACTAGATATATTCAAATTTGCATCTAATTAGGCCCACGTCAAATTTGCATCTAATTAGGCACACGTCAAATTTGCATCTAATTAGATCCGCATCTTATTGAACTGCATCTAATTAGATCTGAATCTAGTGTGCATCTAATTAGGTTGCATCAGATCTGCATCTCATTACATCCATATGAGCCGTTTATTTTAAAAGTGGGATAAGTCCATTTTTGAAAAAAAAATTGATACTTTTAGTTATTGATAAAACTTGTTATGATCTTTTTATGCGTAAACAATTTAAAGTAAAGAGAAAAAAAAAATCAAATTCTAGTATTTTGGAGATGGCAGTTTCAGCTCTTAACAGTATTGAAAATATGTTCATTTTGAAAGTGGTGTAAGTCCATCTTAGATTGGAATAATTTTTATTACTGCAAAATTTAACTTCGGTTACTGTATGGTGAAGTAAATATGGGCGTTTGACATCATGTCTGAAATCTAGGGTGTTTGTCGTTGATAATGAAAATCGGTGGTTGTACAATATTTCATAAATAATAAAAAGTATATCTTAATTTTGTGTTTTGATAATGATATGTTTACTTCCAACACCATTGTTCAGTCCAATGACAATGAAATAAATATCATTGATCATAAATTTATATTGTCAGGACATTCATTTACCGAACGATCGTGATTTTGGAGTGGTAGAACTGGAAATCCGGAAAACCAGTTTATTGTATATTCCCCAGGATTACTATAAAGTAATACGAAATTGTCGAAAATATAATAAATGTTTAAAACATGAAATGAAACGCAGACATTTATTATCAACCCAACATCTGGAGAAGGCGGCTTTAAAAAGAAATAAAAAAATACCGATGGAGAAACCTTGAATTGTTTAACTATAATATAGTTATAACATTATTAATAATATTATTATTATCGAATATAACATTATCGATAACAATATTATCATTATCGAAACACAAAATTAAGATATACTTTTCATTATTTATGAAATATCGTACAACCACCGATTTTCATTATCAACGATAGATAGATACAAACACCCTAGATTTTAGACATGATATCAAATGGCCACATTTGTTTCACAATACAGCAACCGGAGCTAAATTTTGCAGTAATAAAAATAATTTCAATCTAAAACGAACTTGCACCACTTTCAAAATCCACATATTTTCAATACTGTTAAGAGCTAAAACTTCCATCTCCAAAATACTAGAATCTGATTTTTTTTTTACTTTAAATTGTTTACGCATAAAAAAGATCATAACAAGTTTTATCTGCACTACCATTATCTCCATTTTTTTTCAAAAATGGACTTGCCTCACTTTCAAAATAAACGGCTCATATATATATTTAAAAATATATTTTTAAATATTTATTCAATTGCCCTTTAATCAGAACAATTCTATATTCATACCAGTTTATATTATTAACCCCACCAATATTTTTATTTACAAGACTTTCGTACAATTTTCAAGTGATTTCAACGAACTTCAAATTATATATTTAATAAATTTGCAGTTAAATTATTAGTTTCCACAATTTTTAAAACGTGGAATATGCAACATTTAATATTAATCGTGTTTCGAAAATGTAGCTATTCAAAAAATTAATTTGAACATCTTCAAAAAGAAAAAAAAAGCCATTCGTACAAATTTCACGTTGAAGTTAGTTTTCCGGATTTTGTAAACCTCGAAGTATTAAATAATCTAAAAAATTATTAACTAGAACACTTATTCTTCAAAGTTGTTTTGACTTTGAGTAACATACTTTTTCAACATGCACAAATAAATTATTAAAATTTCAAACTTTCATAACTCTAGTAACATGTATATATTATACAATATTGCAAGATATTAAACAATATTCACAATATTGTGAAATATTGAATAATATAATATAATATAGCAAAATATTGTGCAATTCTGTGCAAAAGGTGCCACCTGGGAAGTGAGGTTTTCCGTTGTTGTTTATTGTCATTAGTTTGTGACGGGAGAGTTAACTTTTAAGATGCCATTAATCTTTTTGCCAAATAAATAAATTTACAGAAGTTTCCACTTCTAGGAATTGTAAAATGAAAGGATTACTCCATCCCTTTATCATAATTGGTCAGTTTTTATTTGCTTTATTTCTTTTGTTTAATTATTAAATTATTTATAAACACTATGCGTCTCCTACACAATATTATATGCAAATGTTAATACCGTATATTCATGAATCATAGTAAAGAAGTGAAAAGATATGCTGCTTTATAAAGCTAATAAGTAAAAGGATATAAATCAGTAGCATAATGTTTAGTTAAAAACATACTAAAATGTGAATTAAATTCACTAGTTTATTATAAGAACGGCCTCAAACTGTGCACTGCCTATGATTGTTAAAGGTCTAAATCTGCATCTTGTTTCCAATTGCTTCCTTGATAAAATTCATTTCATGAATATAAAGGATGAGTTTTAATATTGTGAAAAATATCAAAAATATTTACTTTTTTAAACGGGATGTTTATGAAATTAAACTTCTTTTATCTGATTTATTATAATGGGCACTGAATCAATTATTGAATGTACAGCAAATTAAAAGTATTTTTCGTTGTTTTGAAAAAATATTTTTGTTTAATATTTATTACTCAGTTATTTGTATTTTGAATTAAAGACATAAAAAATTTGCCACCGTAATCGTTAGTCCACTTTTTTTTGGGTGTAATATTGCATCAAAATTGGTTTCTAAAACAAAACAAAATAACAACCGTTTATACATTTTATGTGCACTAAATTTCCTATAAGCGCAATAAATGTATAGCGCTGATCGCTCATTGCTGTTATAGATTCCGAAAAGAACAATTTTACCGCTCATTTCACGTTATTTTATGCATCATCTGCATCTAATAACATTGCATTTCTTCGCTCTCTGCTATTAATACTGGTTAAAATATGCATAATATTTCACTTTATCAGATTTTTCTTTAACTGCACATTTCTCTCTTTTTTTCCCTTCACTTTATTTATGCTGAAATACTAATTTTTCTGGTTTTACGTATATATCATATAGGAATTCGTTTGTAAAATACATAGTCAGAAAATATTGATTCAGTAGATAGAGTAAAAAGGAATTTGCGCTTGTTATGTAATGTTGGCAACAATTTTTATGAAACTAAACAATATAGTCACGTATAGAATTTCTTTGTTCCACTAACCAGATTTATTAACAAATTCTGAACACAGGGCAACACATAAACTTGAATAATAATACATTTTTAAAAAACCAAAGCACGCGCTTGTATTTACATATATCGCATTATTTATGTACTGGAAGTTTCTGAAGGAATAAATTTTATATTTTGTTACCATATAAAAGAAAGAAAAATTTTGAATATTATTTACAAAGGCTTAAAGAAAACTAATTAATGTACGAAAAATGGGAATGTTTTGTTATACATAGATGGAAATCCATAATTTAAATGTTTGAAGCAAGAATGGATACATTTTCTCTTACATGCGGCAATGGTATTTATTTTAACAGGAAAAATAGAATTACTATATTAATATCAACTATTTGAATTCGCTTTTAAGGAAGTCTTTAATAATTAGTTTTAATATAAAAATTCTATTATAAGATTTAGTTAATAAACTAACTCATTTTACTATAAAATTATTATAATCTCAGACATAGTTTACAAATCTACTGTTGGAGAAAAGGTCTTGTAATTTTTATCCTGATCATATGGCCAAAAAGAGAAAAAAAAAGCTAAAAAATTTATTTGCATAAAATTTTGCATTTAGAATGTGACCCTCTTATTCCTCCCTCAAATTTCTTTGAAAAATCACCCAATATATTGCTGTATATTGATGATATTTTGATTTTGAACGCCAAATAGCACTTGCACTTGTGGAAATTGTTTTGTGGTTGTTAAAATGTCAATGAAAATTGCACAAGTTCTATCTCAAAATCTCTAATGTCTACAAATACTCTAATGTGTTTGACGATTAAAATATCTGCTAAATAAAATTAAATTAAAACATCCAAATAGCATTTGAAACACATATTTGTAACTATATAAAATATTTCGTTAGATTATTTTTAATTATGAATTAAAAAGGGAAAATTGTTTTGAAATTATATGAACTTTATAGAAAATAAAATTTAAAATTAATTCTGTTGAGACCATTAAAGCAGATGGTTGCCAAGTAGGTTTAACAAAGATGCAAATAGTAGAAAATGTATTTGGCTTTGTATTCATTTAACAAGGACAACGCCATTTCATTGCTATGAAGAAAGAATTCTAATTGCAAAGAGACAGCATAAAGGATGGGATCCATTTAAATTTGGAACACATTCCAAGAATATTTTTCAATTTGTGTTTGCCAGTCGGCGTATGTTAGTCTGCAAGTTAAATGAATTAGTTTGTCAGAAAGGATGCAGAAAATTGGACATGTCTTAACATTCATGACTTCTTAATTGATTACAGCTGTATCTCAAGCTTATGAAAATTTCAAGCAAAGATTTTTGCTCTCTGTCGGCAGTGTTATAGTTTACAGAGATTTTATTTCAATGGATTGAATATTGATTATATATTGGAAACATGTGTAGAAACAAGATGGCAAGTATAAAATGTAGTTTCTTTTTTTGCGATCATAGTTTCAAATATAAATTTTCAAAAATTATAATGAAAATGAACCAAAAATGAATGGACCAATGAAGCAGAGAAAAACATCATCTTGCTATTACTCTCCTAATTAAATATTTCCATCTCTTTTTAACTTTTTTATTCATCCAGAAAATGCATGCAACTAAAAATAATGTTTATATATATTTTTTCCTTTAATAACCGTACCCGCTAATCGCATTTTGTTAGAAAATTGTATTTTCTACGGTAAAGGAGCAACTGACATTCAATTTTTAGGAGATTTTACTGTAGATGCTGCACTTTTTAAAAACCAATAATTCTGAAAAGTTCTAAGAAGTTTATAAAATGTTTTTACATGAAATTGTTAATAACACGCATACTATATACTAAACGTAAATTACATAATGAGGCATATATGAAAAAAAAATGTTCAAAGCATTTTATATGGCTGAACATTGGAACTAAATTAAAATTTAGTATGGAATTTCTTATAACTTAAAGCATGTGCTTACTAAAAACGTTTTATAAAATTTCAATAAGACTTTTAATTAAAAATGAATTGAAGAATTAGAATTTTTTCCCCAATAACTTCTAGACATATTACTGCACAAATACCATTTTCTAGCCATTTTATTATTACAAAAATAGCTATTAAGTGATGATGATTTAATTAATTAACATTAATTATAAAGCATTCCATATTAATTTTATGTAACAAAAATTTTTATATAAAATTTTAACATTACATAAAATGTTTTCGGTAATTTAAAAACATATTTAAATATATTTCGCAATAATATTTTTTCCCCATTATTTTAATTACTAGACTATTTTGATTCTTGATGCGATGTGCGATTCTTGCTTTTGTGCAAGTTATGTTTGCTATATAATTGAAAATAAATTATTAAACAGAGCATGGAAATAACGAAATAAATTTAAAACTTTATCATAATATAAAGTCAATTATCCTTAAATTCTTTATAATTTAGCAAATGCATGCAAGTTGTTACTAAAAATAAGGTTTCACTATTTTCAGTATATGCAAAAATTTATTGTCAGTACCTATAACATTTTATACTATTTTATACTTTGATATTATATTAGAAAATAGCATTATTATAGTAGATGTTACACTTGTTAAATTTCAATATATATATTTTTTTTAAATCTAGAAGGTCATGCAAAATTGACTTAAATTTGACTTTCTCTTATATTTATGGAAAGTTCAAATTATTCTTTTTTATTTTAATACAATATGTAAATAATCTCTTTATGCCCCAAAAAAATGCTGGAAACAATCCAGGTTGCCATTTCTAATATCTTAGTTAATAATGCTGTCTGCTTTTTAAATCAATTTGTCTTTTGTCTTATAACTTGAATTCTTTAAAAAAGAAATGGCATACATTAGCAAAATCAATAGTCTAGACAATCTTACCTAAATTTCTTATTCAAGAAAATAGCGAAAAGTTAAATAAATGCATATTCTCAAGCAGAATAAATATTAACAAGCTGTAAGCTTTATAAAAAGTTAATAGAATAATTAAATATCAAGGCTTTAATGAAATACTTTTCAAAACATCAAATACATAAAAATGTAAATATAAGAAATCTGTTCTTAAATAAAAAGAGCAAGAACAATATTTGTCTTTGGAATTGGATAGGATAGAATAATTATATATAAGTGTGAAATGTTTTTCTAAACATCAAACGCATTAAAAAGTAAAGATTAAAAAAAATTGGTTCTTAAAATAAATCAAAAACAATATTTGCCTTTGGAATTGAAGTGAAATAATTTTATTGATTTTGACAGGAGTACCAAAAGAATTTGCTGTTCTGGCCATCTATTATTATGTCACGAACTGCAAGAAAAGCAAAATGAGGAAAGATAATAGTAATTATACGAAACAGAATCAATTTCTTTCAAAATGCCGATGTTTCAAAAATTGAAGAAATTGTATTGCTTATGACGGGTTTCTTGAATTTAACTCCCTCTAGAAAATGGAATATCAGGTTTTCTTCCTAGAAATACAATTAACAATTTGTATCTTTAAATTGCTGGCTTGCCTTTAGTTAATTATCGATAGTAAATTCTAGATTGAAAAATAAAATTGAGAATATCTTAAACCATTGTATGAAAATTAGATTTACTCATCAAATTTATGAAAAAACAACTTGAACGATGGCTTACAACATCGTTATTTAGTGTAGTTAAATAAAGTGTTTGACTTTTGGAAAAATAAATGAGAATGAAAAAAGGGAACTGTGTTTATTTCTCATGTTAATCCTCATCCCTCCAGTTAATCTCATTTATAAAATTTAATTATGGGATTTGGTTTCCCAAATCTATGCATATTAAAATTGCAGTAATCTATAGAATATTCTTTACTTTATCAAGATAAAAATTTTTTTAAAAAATCAATTAATTTTTAAGATACAAGCTTTTTGAGTTCCCTTAATTTGATTTGAAAAATAATTTCTCGCGATATGACTGTGGAAATTATTTCATTCTCTTAAGTTATGAACAGTTTCTTAGCAACATCCCATTCTTGAAGTAAAATGCATGAGAATATATCATACTAGGATGTAATGTGTTTATATTATTCAAAACCTTTTTCAGTTTAGGTAATCTTAGTTCTGCAGATCAATGTTTGACATTTCCAGCTTGATTTGTGACGATATCAGTGAGCGATTTATAGAATTTGAGGATATATGCATTCAAACCATTCAATTTCCAGTATTCCAGTTGTCTAGTTTTGTAAAAAAATTGTAATACGAATTTAGTATTATTCAAATATACAGCATTCTAACTAAAAATTAGAATCAACTTATTATATTTACCTATGCAGGAAATTCACTGTAATCGTGACCGAATAATAGCAAATAGCTAATTTTTAAATGCTATTTGCTATATCTTATTTTGGAAAAATATTTTAAATTGTGCAAGAAAATTTATTTAATTTTGTTCTATCTAATAAATCTACCGCTTAAAAAATTATAAAGATAAAATTTATATAATTCTTCAGTTTTTCTAGTCATGTTTTGTAAAATCTTTTTGAAATACTTATTATTTAAAATAAAAACTTATTCCAATTTTTTACATTGGATATCACTATTTTAGATTATTTTAGACCATTTAAAATAGCTATTTTAAGGAATATAATCCAATCAACAATTTCGTTCCTTCGGAATGACTGTTAATTGTTTTTAAGCACTGACTTTCAAAGCTTCATACTTCGGTCAGATTATTTTCATAAGCAAGTGGGACTTTAAAAAATATTACTGCATGAAAAATATTTTACTAACTATGTATAATGATATATTGTCTTTTTACTTATACCGTTTGATTAATATGATTGAGAAAACTGAATAAAATGTATTGATATCTCGTAATTTTTTAGATATATTTCGTAAATTTTTTAAATGCATATATTTGCTTAAGCAACATAAAATATAATTATTTACGTCATTTAAAGCATTTTTTTTCAATTATAACTATCTGCCTATCTCGAATGGTTTAGAAATTAGTTCTTTAAACAAGATTGGAATAGATACCTTGTATATAACTCTAAGTTAACTACAATCTTTATGATTAAAGACCTTGCAACCCGAAATAAAATTAATGGTTGCTCATGGAATAACTTAAGCTGAGCCTTAATTAATCTACATGTTCGAAAAGAACTTGTTTAGTATAGCAGATAGTACTAAAATATTTTACTATATTGAAAAGAACAACGAAAAGAATAGAAGTTTTTTTTAATTACTTCATTATCACTTATGAGACGATAGGTTACAATTTTATAAATAATTGCATTTTGCAGCTTTATAGATAATAAATTTTTAATAATTAAAATTACGAATATTTTCTTGAGTAGCTTAGTTAAATCAAGTCCTTTTGGACAGAGTTCATATGAGAATGACCAGATTAAATATAATTATTTACTTTCGTACTCTGCTAAGAATAGAACATGGTATCGTAGGGAGGGGACTTAATGTAGTCCAGGCCTCCAAAAAATAGCCAAATTTTCGTAGATTCCTGACCCAAGCCGAAGACCTCCTATTCTTAAATTGAAACTCTATTTCGAGTTTATGTTTAAATGAAACATCTTTCTTATATTTGAGATTGATGAGAAGAAAAAAGGCATAAAATTATAATCTTCTTTAATATTAGCATACGCCGTATGAGGGAATTTATCCAATTCGAATTCCTATATTTTTATGCTACTTGCTAGAAAGTTTCTTTAGATTTCTCCAATAAGTCTCTCTGCAGCATCAAAAAAAGATCCTGAAAATATTCTTGTCCAATCTGAGAAAGTTAATGCAACCAAGTTAAATGAACGGAGCGTAAATATACGTGCGAGGAATTTCAGCACTGATTGCTTAAAACTGTGGGAATGGAACGGCCATTCTTATTTAAGAAATGCAGAGACAGAAAGGGACTGTTAGAATTAAGTCAACAAACCAGGAGGAACATTGTCCAAATAACGACTGAGAATTAAGTAGTGAAGGAAAAGATTATTGGATTTTAAGAAATAGGAACTTTTAATAAAGGAAGTTGCGCTAAAACAGTTTAGTGTTTAGGAAAAAGGATTGCGAATGCGATCATTAGATTTATTGTGATAGAATAATTACTAACATTATAAGTTTTGTGTATTGTGTAATATTTTTTTCATAACTGCCAAAAAATATAATATGAGTCTTATTATAGTCTTTCCACAACTCTTAAATGCAATCTAGAATTGACAAACTGACATAAAATTCTCGTTATTCCATTTCTTTTTTCTTACCTATTACTTTTACTTGTAATTAAAGAAATTTTTAAAACATTTACAAGTAATTGAAACAAACACTAAATAAATCTATTTGTAATATATATATACATCTATATAAATATTGTGTTAATGTTTGTGCCATGGAATTGGCTATACATGAGGGGATATCATTAAATAACGAACATAATTTTTAGCATAATAATAAAATGTGCAATGATTGACAATATGAATTAAAGAGTTTATGACTTTTTGACACAACTTCCATGTCAAAGCATTTCTCCGAGCCGTGCATCAGATTCAAACACCGCACCGTAGATCACTCATAGAACACCGCCGACCCGTTTGAGATCGTCATCAGAGTCAAACTTTTGAATAACTTCATGCTCTTCCAAATAGATTAAATTCTGAGAGTATAATGAGTGCTCCAAAACTTCTCAACCAAAGTCTTACAACTTTGCTCGAACGGGTGGAATTCTATAAGAACGATACTTACAAGCTAATTCAGTGCTGGTACCAAAGTATTGATGGCAGTTGCTTCGGAAAATAATGCATAGTTTTATTTTTATTTTCTTTTTACATTGTCATTTATTGTATTTTTTTTTATTATTGTAGTCAAAATTATGTATGTTATTTATTGATACCCTTGTATAATGGACATTCTGGATTTGTACCATCATGAAATTCAAAATTTCTGTGCATTAAAGAAACAGATTACCAAAAGAAAGTAGAAGAGTTGCATATTGAATAATACTTTTACTATCCTCAGAATTGAGGACAGATTGTCATTTTGAATATTTTCCTTTTTCGTCTAAAAAGAAAAGAAGAGGTCTTAGTTATCAAAAAGATGGCCGCTGTACTTAAATAACCACAATTTCTTAAAATAAGTAAATAACAATGAATATAGATTTTAAAAGATATTTACAGAATTTCGTAACTGCATCATAATTTTATTTCATAGGACTTCAAAATTTTCGTCATCTTTTAATAGTATAATTATGGTGGCAATTAATAAATCATTAATTAATATATCGTATATTATGAGATCTAATGATGTAGCAAAATTGCAATAATAGTTCTCCTAATCCATTCATATTTCTTGCGACCTTATGGTGCCATATCCAAAATGAAATAAGCTTTTCTATCGGCTATCTAATAAAATAATGCCACGAAACTCCAGTTTATGAAAATAAATGAATGTCCGGGGAATAATTTGATACCAGTGATGGCTTGACCTGCTCAATCATTGAGCCTTAATTCCCTGAAATCTTTAGGGACGTTATTGATTGACACGTGAAGACGAAGAATTATTCGAAAGAATTTTTTTTTCTGATTTAAGATCAATTTAGTAGAATAGGACAATGTAACGTAGAAACTAGTTGAATATGGAATTATTTTTATTAACAGCGTAATAAAATATATATTAGAAAAAAATTGAATAGAAACAGTTATTAAAAATATATTTTTATCAGTCAAAAGAATAATTTTTTAAAACAATTTTTTTACCCTAAAGGCTCTGATTTCTACTGCCTTATGATAGCAATATGGGATTTTGAAATCAATTTTTTTAAAATTAGCTACGAGATGGCGCTATTCAAGTAGAAGCAAAATGTAATTAAATAATTTTTTAAATACAATAAGAAAATCATTAATCCCTTAATCAAAATAATTACTTATATATATATATATATATATATATATATATATATATTCTATTTTATATAAGTTGGTTTTAATAGCTTTCTGAACAAATTATTTGTAAGTTTCAAATGTCGATAGTCATATATCTAATATTATTATAGAAGTTCTATTCATACTACAATGCATTGATTAAACTAATTTTTTGTTATTTCAACTAAAATTTGAATTTTATTTTGAAATGGAAGTATTAAACTTCAATTAATACAAAACTTTTTTAATAAATCCAAATATCTTTTTTTAAGAATCTAGTGAAAAGAAAATTCAAGTATTGTAATATGTTAAAGATTTATGTGTAATACAGAATATCTTTGTAATTTATGTAATAACTCACAGAATTATGCTATAAAAATTTCAAAAATTTACCTTAAAATTTAATTTCAGTTTTAATTTCGAAAGGATTTAAGTTACGTAAAGAATAATATTTTATTTTGCTTTAGTCAATGAATATACTTCAATAAATTTATGAACTCACATATTTATACAGTTCTTCTATCCTACTATGAAAATTTTAAATTATCTGCATTCAAATTTGACTGAGTTAGGAAGCTTTGAATACCAATATTTTGCTTCAATTAGATTTGGACAAGCATCGGCGGCTGAAAAGTGTATTTTCCTCGAGGTGGTAAATGGAGTGATCCAAAACCGTACCTTTTTATAAAATAGTTTTGTTTAGATTTTTGTAATTCAAATCTGTTTTGGACGCAAAAGAATACACATTTTTTTACTAGTGTCTCAAGAATATTTTATCAAATAAAATTCAAAGGACCTAGGGTTTGTATAAAAATTTAAAATTAGTTAATTTATCAGAGTACATATGGACTTAAATTGTATAAAATATTATTATTTACTTTATTGAAACAATTTAATGATTTGATGCGATTTAAGGTTTAAAAATTAGATGTTGGGTCCCGATTAGAGTGGGTATTTTGTATATATTAAGCCACATTTGCTGTAAATAACATAGTTATTGATTTGACTGTATAGATATTTTGTATGGTCATAGAATGTTTTCTCTTGCATTTATTTTTCAAGATATCTTATTTCATAAGACAAGTTCTAAAAATTATATTTTTCCTGTTTAAGTTTGCAATGAGTATTAGTTTATTATTTTTAATTTGATTTTCTGTTAGCATGATAGCTATATTTTTACTAGCTGATTTTTTTAATGAAAATAAAACCTGCTCGTGCAGGCTAATTATTTTATTTTCTGTGATATATATTCATTAAAAATATGATTAAAATATTTTTTGAAAAAAATATACGACAAAATAATAGATATCATTTGAAAGATATTTTTCTCAATTTCAAGATGATGTAAAAATTATTTTTGTGTTGTAATAGTGTCGGAAGTTACCGTTGGAGAACGGCAAAATTACGGTGAATTTTTAATTAAAATTGTTTAAAAATCATTGCGAAGTACACATTTCTACCTTCCAAAGTATAAATGTTTGTCAAATTTGTTAGCTCTAGATTAAAAAGTTTAGAATGTGGAATGCTAACTCCTAGACACACACACATGGGGAAATGGAGACATATAAATACACATTCCTTTTCATTATAAGTAAAGATTTGCTCCCGAATGGAATATTTATATAAATTAAAGATTTCATAAAACGTTAATATAACTAAACTGCAAAAGGTTACGTGCTGTTGCATTATTAGTCAATATACATTATCAAAAACAATGAATTAAAATCTCATCAATCGTTTAAATTTTGAAATTAATAATGATAACAACTTTTCAAATAGCTTTCATGATTTCAAAATTGTTCAAAAATTTTACTTCGCAAGATCATATTTATTTAAAATGCCTGTTTCATCATTATTATATTTTAATAATTTTGTTTTAATATTTTATTTGAAAATCCATTAAGTATTAAAATAAAACATATAAGGTAGCAAAACTCCGTTAATTATACAAACAAATTCTAGTGAAATATATTTTTTACTTCTTTCTCTTTATATGAATATTTCATGATTTCAAAATTGGTGGCGCATTAATGGAACATTTCAATTAAATGGCTCATTTGATAATATAATTAAATATAACGATTGCTTATAATAACTCACTGATTAAACGTTCAATCTAGTGATTCAATTCGAATTCTACATGTCTGTGATTCATATTATAATTTCAGAATTCGGAATTAATCACTCAAAATGAGTTGGAATACTTTATAATTAGTTCCAGGTTGATAATTACATCCTCTAGTTCCATTTGTTTAGTACGGTTCTTCTTATTAACGTTGCCAATACACGTGAAATTTAAATTTTAACAAAAACAGTAACAGAATTGGTGCATAATTGGCATTCATTATCTCAGTATCTAGATCACTGTTTCTTATTTCTGTAATTGCTTATTTTTTCAAAAAAATGAAGTTTTCAGAATACTTTCAATATTTTGCTCCATCGAAACATGTCACTTTACCCATCATTACAATGAGTTTTGCATTGTTCTGATTAGCAAATAAAATGGTTCATAAAATTTAGAGAAAAATTTAAGAGAAATAATAGATAAGTTCGGAAGTAATTTGATTAATTTTATTCCTTCACATTTTAAAGACAGATATCGACACGAATGAGAATAGTTAAACTCTTTATCAAAAAATGAAAAATATAACAGCGGAAGTAGTCACCCCAACACTTTCTAGAACACTTTCTAATAAAGGTGTTATTTCAGAGAGCCCGTTGCATAACAGTGGCGAACAATAGTTACAAAATATCAACCTTTGATGTGGATTTAACATTTTTACTGATTCTATCGTGTCAACCTATGCTAGTTAATTAGCGTTTAATCTCTGGCATGCGGGTAAGAGTATCCAAAAATCAAATTTTTATTTTATGTACGTTTTTCCCAACTGATTAAAATAAAAATTTAATACAAAATTGCACTTGTATACAAAATTATATACTAAATTTGATATATTTAAATCATTGCGACTTTGAGTTATCGCTTTTCCATGTTTCTAAAACTACAGACAAACGAACGGTCAATCCCTAGTTGGATTAGGCTCAAAATTTGACAAGTATCTAGGCTATAGATGTTAATTATGTGTATAGAATTTTAGCGATCTGTCTTCGTTTTGTAGTTGTTCAGTAAATTTATATTCAAACAGCCGGACAGACAGACTTCCTCTGAGCGTATTTGGTTTAAAATTTGATAGAAATTTACAAATTTGGTGCTAAGTGCATATATTAAATTCCCTCCGTCTCGTTCAACGTGCTTTTGAGTTATCCTTGTCACAGATAAACAGACATTTTCCAAAAATGGGTTTTTCGAATTTAGGAAGGTCTGAGTTCGATTTTTTTACAATAATATATTTTCTCTATACTATGTATACGATAAAATAGAAAAATAGAACAAGTTGATCTTTCCTTAGATGACTTTTTTTTCCTTCTTCATTTTAGATGAACGTTTTCATGCCATAAAAATCGAATAATATTTTAAAATGTTCATTAAAATTTTTTTTTATCTTTATATTTTTGTTTGTGTAAAGAACAAAGGTCCAATAAATATATATTCTTGCATTTTATTTTTTACCCTTTCCCAAACGGCAACGAGGTTTTAGAACTTTTTGTTCATAGAGGGTAACGTGTCTACCGGTGGAAGATTAAACATAGAACTAAATTGCTTCATCGTCAGAATTTAACGTTAGAACAGCATTCTTCGTATCAACGAACCGAACGAAGATTTGACGACTTATGGTCAAACGAATAAAACTGTTCTAACCACAAATTTCAGATAAATAAAATTCCTCTTTATTGATTTATCGAATTTTTCTGTGTTTGACTAACAGATGATTGGTACAAAATTCCTTTGCGACTGACGAGTTCATCTTTATATATATGTTTCTATTCTATATATTCGCTTAAACAATCCGATTAATCAACTTAGCCTATTATTTTCTTCGATTGCATCTTTACTTATTCACCACATTAAGGTAGTATCGTAGCGAGGATAGTAGCGCCTTTGGCACAATATTTTTTTTCGCCCCTAATTAGTAACTTTCCAAGTACGAATGGCGCCGAGATATGGTATTATTTTCCAGCCTTTTTCTCTTATATGTTTTTGAAAATGTTATAAATACCATGTCACATTGACTCCTTTAAGTCCGTTGTCTGGGACATCCATATCCCCTTGCTTCCCAGTCGCTACGTCATTTTGTTGAGAGGATAATTTTTCTTCCATGAATGCCTGTTTTTGATATCATTCAAAGATATATACTCTTCTCGATTTGTGATCATAGAAATTAATTTCAAATTTAAGATTATGAATCTATCACGATTGAAGACCAAATTTCATTCTAATTGTCTGGTTATAATTAGATTTATATTTATTAACGTTACTTTCATTCAAACATACTTTAAAAATTTCATACTGTACATTATTACCAAAATATCTTGGTGCTGTACGGCGAATGAAGTCCAACAAACTAAATAATAGAACGAGACGCCTTATTTCCTTAACATTTTAGAAAACATAAATATTAGCAACAAAAACACAGCCAAGATTACAAAAAAAAAAAAAAAAAATCAGCACGAACTTGTAGAAATTAGCAACAAAAGCCGACAGAAAATCGTTAATAAATAATAGCAATAGAGCTCATTACTCACGTCCTACGAGTTTGTTCTGCGAATAGAACTTCAAAGAGAGATACAATCTTGATCCGAGTGCCTCCTCTTATATAGTGTCCCGATAGTGGCATGGAATCATATGAAATTCTTCTGATGAATTTCTAGGAAGTGGTTCCTAGTAGAGATAGGATCATAAATTTAACATTTTTCAGAACTTTGGAATTTTTTTGTTATCGATTTCGTCACAAGCTTCGTATTTCTCCAATTCCGTTTCATAGCACTGAATTGAAAATCAAATAAGTATTTTGTAGCGATTTCTTTTTTTACAGTTTTAACCGAAATTTAATAAATATCTGCAATTTTAGTAGCAAGACCACACACCAAATTTGATTTTTTCGGCTTTCAGGTTTTTAGTTACAGTGTACATATATTCACAAATAGAAAGAGTGACAATCATTTCATCTTTTGATAGATTTCATAGAAAATGTGGTACAGATCAATAATTTTGATGAGAAAATTATATGCTAAATTTAATTTTTTCAGCTTTTTGAGTAATCATGTCCTTATGCATACGTACAGAAAGACAGATATATTTCCATAAATAGATTTCACCGATATTTAATAAACCTGCAATTTTTGTGCAATGAATGCATGTCAAATTATTGCAGTCACGGTCACAGTTAGATATTCTAACTCGGGGCTACTCTGGTAGCAGATTGTCCATGGGCTAGAGGTTATCGTTAATATTGTGCTTAATATTAAAAAAAAACATATGATGCAAAATTACTTTTATTTATCAATTTGGAATTAATTTTTGTAATCGCAAGACGAGGAAAAGACATAAAACTTAATTTCACATTTTATTTGTTTTTTATATTATCTTTAGTTTAAATATTATCATATTATAAATAATATTTAATATAATCTAATATATCTACATGTTATGTTAGAATAATCAAGAATTAAATCATAGTGAAATTTTAAAAGAAAGTTTTGGTTTTTCTTATTTAGAAATTTTAGCTGAACACGGACCATTAACAAGGTTACCATTTGGTCCACATCATAATTAGAACAAGTTCCATTGGAGACCAACTGGTTTGGTAAGAAAAATGTTCATTTTCGAAAAAATGAAGATATAATAATTTATAACAAATGATGTTTGAGTTCTCATCTATTCTAAGCACTGTTTAATGCTTTTTTGTTCCTTATATTGATTACTAGCAGCCTTTGGTGACCAAATGGTTCATTGGTAATATTGGTTATGTTTATTTTCAGTTCAGACGTAATTTCATGTACATGACTCTGTCAAATTATTGGGAATTAAAACCGTGCTATTTTGATATTTTTACTTATGTTCTGTTTATTGTGTCCATGTACCTTCATAATCCCATAAAACCAGTCCCATAACACCATAGTGCTATTAAAAAAGTAAATGTTCGATTCATCAGAAATTCGCCGTACTGTAACTTCACATATTTATTTATCTTGAAACTATTCAGATATTAAAAAAAAATCTATTTTACCTTTCAACAATGAAAGAAAATCCCGCGATTAAATATTTGATGAAACAATAAAAAATAGTTTGAACAGTATGTTCTTTAATGTAGCCTATCTTTGGAAAATAGGCATAAATAAATAAAAATAACTAACTAAATAAATAAATATAACTAATAATAATAATTATTATGATTAATAAATAAATAAAAAAATCTTTTTTTTCATTGACAATTTCATTCAATTGATATCATAAGAAAGATAATTATTCAAATTTTGAAACGGTGTGAAAACCACTATTTTGCAAGGATAATTTTGCAAGTTACAGTTGAAAACTTCAAAATTCAGTTTTTATTTGAATTAATTAAATCTCTAATTGAAAATTAAAAATTTGGTTTCAAGATTCATATTTCCACTATCTAAATTATATATGTGACATGTTTATTAGTTCTAGGCCAAATAGTCTGGTCTGTTGAGAGATAACTAACATGCATTCGTTTTTATTATTTGTATAGATTCTTTCTTCCTTCCATTATTATTGATGCAGTTGACACAATGAGAGAAATCTTATATACAATTTTTGTGAGATGCCTTTGCCTTCAAAATCCTAAAAAAGATGGAACTGATTTGTTATAATCTTTGGAAATATGCCAGTAGCAAAAATTTCACTTTAGGTTGTGGTACAAACATTTTAATACGCTCCATTTAATAACTGTTTTGTCTATGAGTGCTTTAAAACTTCATTGGCAGTTTTTGGAATTTGTAAATTCGCACATTTACAAATTCACCTTTATATTTATATCTTAATTATCAACTTTTCATTTATATTTGTATTGATATATGATTTAACAACATTTTGAACTTCCTCTTCATAGACATTACTCGGAACAATACTACTATATTCCGACTAGTGTGTCTATTCTTTGGTTTATTTTGTTATGCCAAGATGCAATGTAAATATATACTAAAAATAATAGGAAAAATATTTGCGTTACTTTATTACTAAAATACACGTTAGTTTATCACATTTATTTTTGAGGATGGGAGGATTATAGTCATCCCTAAATTTGTTTTAAAAAAATGAGATTATTCAGTCACAAAAATATTGCGTAATATCATGTAATATCAGAATTTACCTACAGAAAATAATATCTCTTAAAATGCTGAAATTGCGTCTAAATTTCTTTCTAAAATATTCAATAAAATTAGGGTGTCGCCTAGGTTTCTTTCCCATTTCTAATATGAAATGAATACACAATATTTACTGTTTAAGATATTATTTATTTTGTTATATAAGAACTCTTTTGCTCTATTACCTACTGCCATCTCTCAGGAAGCCTCATTATGCCTTCTTTCCGAAATTGCTGTGGTTTGGACAAGAAATAATCCTCGAGGTGCGCTTTTATTTCGCTGATGGATTTAAACACTTATCGCGAAGATAACTTTTTAAGGGCAGAAAGGAGTAGTAATCAGATGGAGCGAGATCTGGTGAGTACGCAGGATGCGGTAAAACATCCCAATCAAACTGTAAGATTTCTTTCTTACGACTAATGCAATATGTAGTCTCGCGTTGTCATGATGAAAAACAACGCCTCGTCGGTTCATTAATTCTGGCCGTGTTTTTTTGCTATAGCGGCTTTGACAGTATTTCGACAGTATACAGTATAGTTGATGACAGTATTTCGTAGAATTTATTGTTTTACTTGAAGAAGGAGCTCATAGAAAATTACGCCTTTCCAATCCCACCACATGCACAAAAGAACCATTTTGGCTGTAGTCCCAGCTTTGCCACTGGACAAGCCTCTTTAAAAAGTGCGATAAGAAAGAAACTTTTGGGACACCCTAATATTTTTTTTTGTTGTTTGAGTTTTTCCCTCTACTTTATTTATTCACAAATTTTTCATCTATGTCAAATTCTGATTCGAGACTATGAGCCTCATTTCCAATTATTTAAGATAAAATATCATCATATACATAAAAAAAATCAATCTAAATATGCAAGTTACCCTTCAAAATTCTTCAGGAATTCGTTTTAATAAGATATATTGAATTTTATGTTTGTTCTCTAATAAAAAAGAAAGAACCAGAAAATAGCAGTCCTTCAAGTTAATAATTGAATAAATGGCTTGCTTTCTTCGAACCTGTTTTGAGAATTGCCACAAAAACAACCAAAACTTTAACCAGGAAAGACATTTCACTATTTTCTTTTTTTCTATTACTCAAATGGAATTCTTTTCTGTTTACTGTAAAAAGGCTGAACAATATAGCCTGCCATAAGTTCCTTATTCGCACTTAGAATCTGATTAAATTTCCTTTTTCGATAAAAGAAGTCTTTAATGTTCTTTGAATTAACTCGTCTGAATGGAATGAAATGGTATTTTTCTCTTGCCGCAGAATTTAACTTGAAAGTTATTTTTACCACGTGTTTCTGCTCCTTTTTTTAAAGATATTCAATGCGACAATAAAACGAAAGCAGCTTTGACAAAGTCCATTCGATAGATCTAGTTTTTCTGGTTTCGAAAACTTCTTTCAAGAATGTACTATAAAGACGAAAGAGAATCAAATTCTAAACGAAGCGAGTTATTTTTATTACTTTTATGGGACGATTTTTTTTCTCTACTTCTCCTTTTTCTTCTTTTTTTTTTGTTTCTAAGGTGCTATTTGTCTGAAGTATTTGAGTGCCAACTAAAATGTAAGGGATTTTTCGTTTACCCAAATTTAAACACTTGTTGTCAACGATGAAAACAGTTTTGGGTGCTTATTTACATTTTCATTAATTAAACTTTATAAAAAATAGCTATTAGCAAATTCGATCAGATTTTATGCCCACATAAACGTTATATATATAAAATTCTTGTTTAAAAATAACCATTAACAGTGTTAAAAACAAAAGTTAGCACTTAAAACAGACTGTTAATTACATTTTTTTAAAACAACGCACTTTTATTTTTTTTAATTGTGTGTTGTACTTAATTTTAAGCTGATGATTTACTGTTTCAAATATTATGAATTATATAGGATGATTGCCTGCCGTGAGCAGAATCCTGCTTTCTTCCTTGATGTGTAGGTATATTTTAAATTCACTTAAAAATAACTTACTATTCCTAATATTAAGACATGAATCTTGCATAAAATTCAAGATTTATTTTTTCCCGTGTGAATAAAAGAAACGGCATGATAGAAAATCTTAAAAGTGCTCTATAGCGTATTGACGATTTAATAACATTCAAACTTTCGAAGATGTGAATTTATTAGATATATACATTGAGGTATTGTTAGTTTTCTTGTTTTAATAGTTTTTTTTATTTTATTAAAAGCTGTTAAAAATTGTTTTATTTTTTCCTTGAAAATATTTTTTAAAGCTTGAAATTAAATTAATCATTAAGACTTTTTAAAGCTTAATGATTTTAAAGCTTTCAAATAAAACATTAATGTATTTAATATCAGATTTAAATTTTACACCAACTAATTCTGTTGATAAAAAAGAATTACTTTCACACCTTGTTTTTTCACATTAAGAATTGTTTTCATTTAATATATTAGTAATTCATACAATTTAATAAACTAGCTTTTATTACATCTGATTTCACATTTCAATGCACTTATACTTAATCTGAAGTAACAGTAAAGGATAACACAAATAAAAAATCACACACTATTTGATTCATAACATTTTATTTTCAGAGACAATAACAAAATACATTTTGTTTCTTAACTTTATTATAAATTTCACACAGACAAATGAAAATAATTATAATATTAAATAAAGTTAAAATACAAATTTATAAATAAAAGTTAATAACAATATTAAAAGAAACAATTGTGATAAAAGTCAATTAACAATTTATACTGATATTACTTGTTATGCTTGAAAATTTAATATTAAATATTTTTATCATCCCTCCTCTTTTTCAAGTTAGTAATTTTTAATTTTTTTTCCTTTCTTTTTTCTGCTTTCTTTACAGCTAGGTTTTTTTTCTGAACTAAAGCTTTAGCTAAATTATCATTTTTTTTCTTAACATAATTATTTAAAAATATATTTGTGGAGCACCAAACTTTCCAGATAATGGAATTAAACTGATGACCTTCATCACATGCTCCACTATCATATAATTCATTTTCTTCTAGAATAGAATATGTAAGGCAAGAAACTATTTTTCTTTGATCGTGAAGTTTAGGAATTCAGACTCATATTCGTCGCATATTTTTTTAAATACTGTAAAATTATAGAGCACTGCATTTAAAATATGTTCTTGCGAGAAAGAAAGTTTACCCCCATTTTCTAAACCTATATGAGCATGCAATTCATATTGTTTTACAACTATATCTAACTTTTTTACATAATATTTTAGAACAAAATATAAATTTAATTTGCTACAATCTATAGTCATGATATATATAATAAAAAATTAAGTTTTATTATTCATTAGATGATTTTAAACTTTTTTTATAAGAGTATAATAACAGTAAATCACTTAAGTACTTTGTAAGATTTTGGTGATAATTATTACATATTTCTAAAAAAAACTTACCTTTTATACTCCATTGGTACTTGAATAAGTACTGGTATTAAACGCTTCTCTAACAGTTAAAAACTGATTTTCTGGAAAATGTTTAGCACAGACCTACATATATGAAACAAATATTAGGCTTAAGTCAAATTTTAAAAAAATATATATGAAGTATAATTAAAAAGATACAGAAACAAAACATTTTAAATATTAAGAACAAATTTAAAAAAAGACTATGAGAAGTAACAATAAAACTATGAAATTTTTTATTTAGCTCAAGCAAACAATACCAAAGTAATTGGAAGCATAAGCAACTAAATGTAGAGAAAACAAAATGACAGAAATGGAAGTTATACATAATTTTAAATGTTTCACAGTTCAAGAGAATTAATTAACTAAAAATTGTACAAAAAAGAATGAAACTTACCTTACTATATTTAGTTGGCACGAAATTGTCCCGCTTTATTGCAGAGATCCATGCTCTTCTAGTGTTTTCATTTCTTGGAAACGAAAGTACTGAAATATTGGGGCTATTTTTCGTGTAATTACTTTTACAATTAGGAACACAGCACGCACTAGGCATCTTTATTACAATAAATTAAAATTAATATGAAAAAAAGATCAGAAAACTTTTAAATAAAACCAGTAACACAATACCCGCACTTCGCTACGCCAACATCTACCGTGACTAACCGCACTCTTTTACACCAGCTGCCTTTAGAATTTTCCTGAAAATTCATCCTAACTCGTGACGTCACGGGCTGAACGCGTTGGGAGTTGTGAGGCCTTGTATTACGGAGGTCGTGGTCGTACTCTTGGCGTACTGAAAAAACAAGAGACACCCACTCGGCTTAAATCGCTGACAGATAACTATCAGCGGGCTTGTAGATAGCCATAAGTCACAACACATATCTTTCAGAACATTGCTCTAGTTAAAACCAAAATTTTAGTGCCGGTTTTCTGTCTAATGCATAAAAAAAATAAGTAATGTAAAATAAACAAAAAAAAATCCAGCCTGTAAATAATACATTTTTAATGATATGGAAGTTAGTAAAATTTGAGAAATTGGTATGCATTTTCACATTATCTTTTCTAATAAATGTATTTACTTTCCAATGCAATGTCAGTAAATAATTGGAAATAATTCTAAAAGACTTGCTTTTAAAGTTCCTAAAAATTAGAAAGTAAATGATTGAAGGAGACGTATTTTTTGCAATTTATAGTATGTATTATAATGCGTATACTGACAAGCCTAAAAACAACCCGCTCTGTTCTTTTATTCTTAATGAAGACAAAACAGCTGAATAAAGTTAAATAATTTATTAAAATTATTTTTTTGCCTTCAAATGTTACATATTCTAGTTGCAACGTATATAAATATATTACTTTTTTTAAAAGAAAAAGGGTTGAACGGTTTTCAAACTTAAGCGGAAGGTTACTTTCCTTCATTTCTCACTAAAGTTTCACCATTCATTTTGAGCTGCAAGTATAAATTATTTTGGTAATTCATAATGGACATTTTTTGCTGGATAAAAAACTCAGTTTCATGTTTATTTTTGAACATCTTTTTTCTTCTCTTGATATTAAAGTTTCGTTATACAATAAACATATTTACGTTATACAATAAACATGTTTTTATCTAATATCAAGTTCAATGATACTACTTACGCCCCAAATTAAAAGTGGATACTGGGTTAATGAGGACGATTTAATTTTAATAATTTTTGCAGAACATCTCCAACAAATGTGAATATTCTAAGGATAACAAATTTATCTTGTTTCAAAATAACCCTAAAAAAAACCACCTTAATGTATTTTCCACAATTTAAATTTTTATTTGGAAAAGTATTCAAAACTTTCAATGAAACCGAAAGAATAAGAAAAAGAATTTATCTGTTTTTAAGAATAAGAAATACAATTAAGTATCCCACAAAAACTGCAAAATGGTTATAATAAAAAAAGAGATTTTTTAATTAGTTCCAATTTGATTTATACCTTGAGTATTTAACAATGCGTTTCCTTAAAACTTCGAATCATTATTCACTGCAAAATGAGTCCAGAATACATTAATTTCCAGATTATGTCATATACTTCGTTAAAATACACATGAAAACAAAAGATTTCTAAAGGACTGATCTTTCTTTTTTTTTTTCATATTGAAGATAAATTGATTGAAAAACTTGCAACGAAACCAACTTCCGGTAATGGAAATAATTCCATTAGAATTATCCCCGCCATTTGTTTAAAAGTAATTTTGAAAAAATTGTGTTGCATAATTCATTAAAACAGTGAAAGAGGATTTTCTTAATTTATTATACTTTTTTAATTTGACATTTTCATTATCAAACATGTGGTTCTTGTTTTTTATAAGCTTTTACAATTGTATATTTGCTAATGACAAACCACTATGTTAATTATTTCAGATCATAATTATCAGCCACTCATTAATTTTAGAACCAAATTAAATCTTTAAATGATTTGGTTCTAAAGAAGAGGTCCTCAAAAAATAATAACAAGATTCCAAAATTTTTATGATAATGAACTATAAAATATGTTGAAGAATAATGAAGAATAAACTTTAGAAGTGAAAAAATAATCGAAAAACACATTTTTATTAGTATACTCAAAATTTGAAATGAATGTTATTAACAAAAATGTAGACATTAAAATAAAATTGATAAAAGAAAATCGAAGATGAAAACAATACTACAAAAGAATCGCAGCACACTGAATATGAAATAAAAGAAACTACTGAATATATTCTGAAAATAAATAAAATACATTACAAAGTAAATTAATTTATTCAGAGTATTTCTATCAACAGCAGTAAATTGATAGCGAGTCACTCTTACATTATATCAATGAATTTGGGGGTTATAAACATAAGGCTGTTGCTTATATATTGTAATATTCATTACTAACCACGTATGGCAACAATGATTCGTAGGCACGTATGAGTCGCCAGAAAAATTGGTTATGGCAAATTTTATTAAATTACTTTCGAATAAATTGAATCCCGATAATCTTTAAGCTAAAATTTATTTTGTTCCGGTTACTGAGTAATTGGAACTTTCTAATGAAGTTGGGATTTTACTTTTTTAGAAACGCTCTAATATAAATGCTGTCACTAAAAACTAAGCTGTTTAGATAATCGATCTATTAATCTACCATTTTACCAAAATTATCTACTACAATCTATCTACAACTACCATCTTTCATAGTACTGCAACTTCGTTTTCTTTTAATAAAGATAATAACATTTCTTTAGTTTCCAACAATAGAATAAAATCAAGATATTATATACTTGATCATATAATAGAGGTTACACAGTTATTGGAAATGTATTGCAATCATTGTCGAACATTTCTCAATGAAAAATACTTTAAAAAATTGCAATAAAGAGAAAAAAATTACAAGAAAAACAAATTAGTCGAATTTTTAGAATTACATTTTTTGTGCACTAATGTTATCCCAGAAGAGCGCCAAAATTTCTGTTTATTTTTAATTAATTAGAATTTTAGAAAAATTGCTCCGAGATGCGCATTCTCATCATTCAAAGATTGTAGTCATTTTGGTAGCACTTGGTCAAACGGTCTGACCTGTAGAACATCAGCACACACACGTAAAACAACATGTAAACTGAGTTTTTAAAAATATACCTCCAGCACTCAAACATTTAGTTAATCCGACAGTATTTAAATTTGCCGGATCAACGAACCTGGAATCTGCTGACGAATTAAAAAATAATTATTTATATAAAAACAAATACTATATGATCATTTAAAATTTTTTAAATAAATAGCAATCTTGAGTTATACGAAATATTAGGTTTAGTTCATCATTTTAACAACAATATTTTTATACAAATTTTGAATATCCTTCATTTGTTTAACATTATTTTGTATTGTATTAATTTGTCTTTTAATGGTACATTTTTATCTGTGTATTACTACGGTATCGATAAATCATCGTGCCTTTCTGATTATTTTGATCTACGAAAGTATCCATTTTAGTCCTCGGTTCATTTATTTATTTTTGTATATCAAAGAATTAAAAGAAGTTCCTTACAGTTAAGCATATTTTCTTTACAAACTTGTTAACTATATGATTTAGAAAAGATGTTATTACTGAAAATTTTTCTTGTTAAATTATAAAAATTGATATTCATTAATAATTCGCTTGTTGGTAAGGAAAAAAAAAAGAGTTGTGCTTAAAAAATGTTCTGTTTCTCGCCAAGTTTTAAAAGAGGGCTTTCGTTAATGGCTTAGATGTTTGCCCTTGATTCCCAAAGTCTTAATGATATAAAATTTCAATTTATTAGTGATTGTTTTCTGCAAACTCACAATATGTTGATTCCTTGAAACAAATTTTTTATGTACTCTATAAGTAACACAATTTTTAGGAAAATTCACAATTTTTGAATAATAATATCTTATATTCCGTACCACCATTTTTCATAAATTTAATTAACTAAGCAAATATTTAATAAATACTAAAATATATACTTAATATATACTAAAATTTGATGTATATCTTTTACATACACTGAAAGAATGTCATATTTTATTCATTTTTTCATTTATTATAGCTGCATACCTAGTTAAATACGTATTAAATATCTGTTATTAAGGAAGGTTTTCTAGTTGATACGGTGTAAAATAAATTCTTCAGCTCTTTAATGATTCTTGACAAACTTATTCTATCATTAAATTTTATCGGCTAGACGATTTCATTTTTAAAAAACAATCTGATCAAATTTCCGTCGGAAGAAGATTTCGGATTCTTTCATTAGAACTAAATCATTTTTTTTTCTTTGGCTGAGTAGAAATTCCTTCCATGTTTACTTTTCCTAATCGAATTCTAAAACATTTTCCGTGCGATAGAAAAGTACTCTTTTTTAATCAAATACAATGTTGCTAATAAGGAAAGTGCGACATAGACAAATTAATTTAAATATAAAAAAAAAACTTTATTTTCTTTTATTAAGTACACTGTATTCTTTTAAATAAAAATTTCCCTTCATCAAGAGGCATTTCATGACGACATTCCATGCAATAAAGTCCATTTAAAGAGTAGCAATTAGTGTAATTTAACTTCACCCAAAAATAATCCAACACCGAAATTACATTTTAATAATCAGGATTTAAATTTATAAACGTAGTCCATGGTGCATTTCCAGTAGCAAATATCAGAATCTGAATCCTGTGGGATTTTCATAATCTTGGCTTATAAAATTTTATTGCGAAAAAAATAATTACATTTAAAGCAGAAACAAATTATTTTAAAAAATGTATTTGTAATACATTTAGTATCTCGACTAATACTAGAAGTACTTTAGTATCTCGACTAATACTATACTCTATCTCGACTAATACTAGAAGAGAATGAGCGTGTGTTGGCGCTCTACAGGTCAAACTGTTTGAGCTAGGTTTACAACTATTCAAACATGCCTTGAAAGGTAGAAATGTGCGCCTTGAAACCATTATTTTTAAATTTTAAGAGGAATTTTAACTAATTAAAAACTGTGCAAAATCTTAATGAAAAAAAAAAACATTATTGGGCAAAACAGATTTTTACATCATTTTATTTAATTTCGAGGGAAAAAAAAGAGCATATGTTTAATATTAAATGATGATAACTACCTTAATAATAACGAAGCTACATTTAGCGATGGTTTTTTTTTGAGAGAGAGAATATAGGAAATAAAATTTATAGCTAATAAATGATGAATACAAAATTTGAAAATACACATTTCTTTTGCATATGGAGATAACAGATTCTATTTGAATCATATTTTAAAATATTTCCCTATGATTAAGAGAAGATTTAATACAGGAACTTTAGATACAAATATTTCAGTTTCTATTCTCATATAATTTCATTTTAACTTCAATATATCAACCCAGTTTTTTTTCTTTCTGTTTGCAGATGACAATGAAACAAGCATATGGATGTACGCCATGATTAGCGTCGGATCAGCTTTTGTTTTGTTCGTGATCGTGACTTTGTACTTAATGTGGTACGTATTACTTATGGATTTTTCATTTTTAAAAGAAATATGTTCCAGACTAATATTATTTCGAATTATTTTTTTAAACTTTTAATCTTATTTGGATTATTTAGAAATTATATTGAATAAATAAATGAAACCGCTTGCATTTTCTCTTCTGTCATATTTTAACCATGATCAAAAATAGTACTCGCTCGTTCATAGAAATGACCATTTAACTTTACATCTAAATGAAATATATATGTGTTACTGTGAACGATTGATACTAGAGATAATAAGCATTAAGCTGCAAATATCGAAGCATAAATACGTCAGCGGACGGCTAGCTTTTTGATTACATTCGTATACATTTGAACTATTGCAGGTACGTTGACAAACATAAACTCTGGTGAGAGGCAAAACCAGAAACAGAGAGAAAACACAGCCAGAGAGGTGGTCATAGCGATTTAAGTTGCTGCAATAAATCAGCACACAAGTCAATACATATACGTAATCAGAAAACCAGTTTTTTGATTATATTCTTATACATTTGATCTATTGCAAGCTTATATTGATAACCAGGCACAAACTCTAGTGAAATGCCAAACAAGAATCCAAAGAGACAAACATAGTGGACATAGAAATTTAAATTGGGACAATAAATATTATTGTATAATGTTAATCGTATAACTTTTGCAGAAATTTGTTATTGGTACTATTTTTTTTTTTCATTCAGAATG
The DNA here is from genome assembly GCF_947563725.1 of Argiope bruennichi. Taxonomy (NCBI): domain Eukaryota; kingdom Metazoa; phylum Arthropoda; class Arachnida; order Araneae; family Araneidae; genus Argiope; species Argiope bruennichi. The sequence continues at coordinate 47,616,596 of NC_079151.1, forward strand.
TACTATAAGTGCAACAGTTTATTGACATTGGCTATTACTTAGAGTTTGTCCTATTTCAATTTGTATTGTGTTCTAATAGTGGACCGACGGAATTAGATGGCTGTTATCAGCTATTAGGAGGAACAAAAATCGAAATGTAACAAGATGTCGCAAACCATGTTAAGAGGGTGAAAATCTCGAAAAATGCATGCACCTTCCAAATCCAGAAGGCAGTGCCATCTCAAATAATGCATATATTATGGACGATGTACATTTCTCACAGTATTTACAGAAATCTCAATAAAGCTTTAACATTAACGTATGTGCAATAATCTTCGATGATTATCTGCTGGGAGCATACTTGCTGCTCGGTTGACTCAATAAAATATATACCTTGTTTTTCGGCAACACTTCCTTCAGGAAATGTTGCAAAATGTTTCATCCTCAGTGCAGTGAGACATCTCGTTTTTATACGATGGCGCATTTGCTAATTTTTCCCGCATCACCTCCTTATAACATATCCAAGAAAGTGGATTGCACACACGGTACTCATTGATTGGTTACCACTTTCGCCGTATACCAATCCATATGGCTTTCTCCTAGGTATATCTTAAATTATTCGTTTATGCGATGTCTATCTATTCAACAAAAGATCTCATAGCGAGGGTTGTTGTCTCTTCTGTAATTAGACATATTGTAAAAAATATGCTTTTATTTCTCATTGATATTTTTCATTCTAAGAAAAGTATTATCTGAAGAAGCTACGCTTCACAAGAGACTAGCCAGACTCGGGCCATAACTGGGAGAGATGACTGCTGTAATCGCAGCATGGCTTCATAGCGAGTAACAAAAATAATCAATTACTTTCAATACAGAAAGACTGCGTTCGTACCATTAATCCACAGCCATCAGCATCTGTTACTTTAGTGATATCCAGCTAGAGTTCATTAGAAGGTAAAATGAAGATATACTCAGATTCGTGCTATTTTTATCTCGGTGTCAATCAGGGCTTTATTTTGGTTAGAAGGCAGACAGATGAGTGCTTGGAAACCAAGATATCGACGATGCAGATATTTGGATTTCCGACAAAAATGATTGTTTGGACGCAATTTCTATGACAGCACAGGCACTCTTGTGTTTATATCTCAAGAACTTTGATTGTATATTTGTTGATTGTAGATTGTATATTTGTAGATGAGACTTGAAAATCTGATTTGATTGTATATTTGTACATGAGATTTGTAAGCGAAATCTGTGACATTTCTAAAAGCGTAATTAACTACGCATCTGTCAAAAATGTTTTGTAAAACTCTTTCTGGTTATTTTCCACTTATACAAAAAAAAAATATTTCACTTCCGAACTTCAGCATTTTATCACTCTCATGGTTGTTTTTTAACGAAAAATAAATATATATCTGCTTCAAAAATCAATCCATATCCAAAGAGAAACATAGTCAGAGTCAATCTTGACATGGTATGAGATCTTAAATTTCAAAGTCAATGTTAATATAGTGACATTAAGGAAATAGAAGTAAGCGATGAAGATTTCGAGACTATTGTTTTTGTTTAAATTCAGCATTGAAATAAGTTTAGTGTTTTAAGTTCAGCATCAATGTTGATTGATGATATCTTTAATTTCATAAATCGTTAATAATCTATTATTTTTTTAAAAAATTTTTTATTTCAATCACATGTTATGAACTATTTTTGAAAACAAAATTCAAATTTTAAGCAACAATTAGATCATTCTTATTTCATAAATAAATTACAATGCGGAATCAAAATTTAATGGAATGAAAATCTTAATTTTAAAGAATAATTAATCTCTTTGAAAATTAGCAGGCATATATACAAATTTAATTTTAGTATTTATTTTATAATTGAAGGAATTATAATTATGTTTAAACTAATTAAATGTGAGGTTTTTTCTGCCTTGTTCACTCAAAGGCTATACACACATTTTGTCTTAATTAAATTTATTTTTTAATATTCTGAAAATGGAACATATTGTAGTCAATCTAGAACTTTAAAATTCTACTTCAATTTAAATTCAACATTCGTCTTATTTGGTTTCACATATATTATTGATTTTAAAATTTTATTCATAAATCATTAATTTTTATGTTACATAGCAGGTTAGCCCCAAAAATCACGGTTTAAATTATAATCTCTTATTTATCAGTCGTGTTTAAGTTCATTGTCCTGTTTGACCATCTAGATTCTAGAGTGTATTTCAAGAGACATAGGATAAATTTGATGAAATTATCTCATATAAAAATTAAAATTCATCAATACTGAGTGTTTATTTCTTATGCCAATAGCAGATGGGGATTTTTTTATTTCATAATGAAATCCTTTATTCTTATATTTAATTGTATTATTCAATTTAATATATTTAATCGTATTTTGAGTGAAAGCTGCACATATTAACAAACATTACTTTTGAAAAGTCCATAGTACACATTAAATAAAACATGCTATCATTTGATAATTTCAATAATTAAAAAAATACTAAAGTCTTTGAAAACGTAGTGTAATTTTAACAGCGGCATTATCAAGCAATTTTATTTTGAAATATTGTTCTTAAATTTTAATAAATTAAATAATTCAATTTAATTTAATAATTAAATTGAAATATATTTCTTAAATTTTATGAAGAAACGAAACCTACATAATTCAATTTATTTTCTAAAATCATAATACATTATTTGAATAAATTAAATATAACTTAATAAAGTTAATTTAATTAATAAACTTTAAAGATTCGCGATTCTTAAATCATCTTCAATTCAATTTTTTATGTGTCATTATTTGAAATAAGGTTTTATTAAACAAAAATTAATTTTAAAGAAATGAAGAAATTCGCAACTAAAATCTTGAAAATTGTAATAGCAAAAAACTGTACATTTTTAATGTAAATTCTATTTCTGACATTTTGTAAATGTTTTAACAGAATGGCAATACCTTTCCATAAAATGATATACGTTTAATTATTATATTTTCAAAATGTTTGCTTTATTTTTCTTTAAACATTGCTGTAGATTTGTCTCAGCTGTTAAAGCTAGTTATAAATTTTTAATGTATTATGACATTATATTAAAATTCAGCAGAATGTTTAAAACCAACATAGAAATTAAAAAAAATTATTATTGAAATAAATAAGGATGAAGCAAGCACTCTAAATAATTCCAAAAAACACATACAAAAAAAATGCCTTTTTCTGAGTAAAATAATTCTGTTAAATCTATATAATTAGTTTAGCAAAGAAAAATTTTAATTTTGGGAAAAAAAAATTCAGGTTTTGCTTAAAGTTTGATAATTTAATCTTTTTATATAAATGTCGACTTTATTTTTTTTTGTAATAATTTATTTTCTATATTTAAAATGAATGTTTGTTTCTATTGTTAGCCATTCTGCAATTCGACAAGTAGCAGAACAAGATCTGGTGTCTCGAACTACAACATCCAGAGGAACCGGTTACAGATCTTATCAAAGCGCTTGAGAATTGACTTCTTTCGATGTCATTAAAAATGTTTTAAAGGAATTTCAAGGAAGGGATTGGATTGTCCATCCTCAATCTAACATGAACCTGATAGAATACAGACTTTTCATTGATGGAACTAGAAATTCAGAAGTTTAAGTGCTCCATTGTGTGAAAAGCATGCATATCATCAGCAGAAATTAGTGCCAGCATCTCATCATTCCGTTCAAAAAATAAATTCCCCAGGACCTATTTTAAGACAATATTGTAATATTTGCAAGAAGAACTTCATTTAAAGTCATTACCCTTCGATTTATATTACCACATTTTATGTAATTGAATCTTAATTTTATAAAATTACATATTTGTGACAAACAAGCATGTGTACCAGAATTACAAATTGAACTACAAAATATATCAATAAAACGTTTTTAAATGTATGCAGATTTCTTGAGGTTATTTAATACTAAATGACAAGTGACACAAACACACACACACACGTTCAAAATCAAATCAATAAATTAATTTTTATTCAGAGAACCTTGATATTAAGTTAATTCATGTAGATCTAAGTAATCATAATTAATAATTTTTATTTAATTTATATTTAGAATGCAAGGAAAAGTTATTTGAGTTTTATAGGTTGGATAGAACTATAGCGAAAGCCAATAAAAAGTTATATAATAATTTTTATATTTCAGTCTATCCTGGTTCTCTTTAAAGGTATTTGATTACGTTTCACATTTAGAAATGTAGGAGATGAAAGTTTATTTGAAAGGTAAATTTAAAAAAAAATGTGGACAATTTGAGATTTTTTTATTGAATTGGTTAGCTTATTCGCGTTTTAAACAATTAAACAATAATCAAACTCCTAGCATCAATTACTTTTAAGAAAAAAATACAATTTTATTGACTACATAAAAAATTAATTTTAACAAAAAGACAAAAAATCTGCAAACACCTTGAAATAAAATTCCTTGAACATATTTAGTTTTGTGGCACAATTATCCGATTTTATTATTTAGTCACGTTTTGAAGCTAAATTAATTTGAACTGTAAATTATAAAAATATGAAGGCTTTCAAGACCTTTACTGACTTGGAAAACCTTATTCATGTTAAAATAAATTAATTAATAGTCAAATGGCTGTTAGTAATTTTTATTACAAAAAACGCAACTTCTTGGCCGCTAATAAACGAGCTTTAACAAAAAGTTAAAAATGTCTTGGTTTGACTGTCTATGACAAGCATACGAAAATGGACATATTTCAGCACATTGAATTTTATAATACAAAAATGTATTACTTATCATAAATATTGACATGTTCAAGACAAATGTCTCAATTATACAACAATGCGTTAACATAAAACTATGTAACTCAAAACATGACGGCATTGATAAGTTTAGATAAGGTATATTTTAGTTATTTTTGAAGTATGACAAAAATAATTAAACTTTATTCAAAGAATACATTTTTCTTTCCAATCTCCATTGGAATAGGCAACATAGATATAATTAAAGCATAATAATGTACATTTTCTGAAACGGAAAATATCAGCTTATTTAATTAAAAATGCCAACACACTATTATACAAGGACAAATAGTATAATACAGTGAAAAAAAAAGCTTTCAGAAGTAAAACCATCAGCCCATAAATTGTTCATAAACTTGCTTTTTCTTATTATTTTCCCAATGAATTTCTGGTCCTTTATTGAAGAATGAGTTTTTCCAGTCCCATTTGGATATTGGCTGCGTCCAGTTTGGTCCATATTCTGTTTTTAATATCGTTTCTGTCTCACAAGGTACCAGTACCTTTTCTCCTAACAGAGCAGCCGAACAAAGACTAAAAGGAGGATACAAAACCCTAAAATGCAGAGGATTTGGATTATTTTGATATTCCGCTAGTTCAATATAATATTCGATGTATATATTTTGAATAACACAAAACAGGATAGAATTTTAGCTATTAAACTTCAATAAGAAATATTCAATAACAGTATGTTCTCAGACAAGTTAGAGACAAAAAGAATCCACAAGACATAAGATGCACATTATTTGATAGAGTGTAATTTCAAAAAAATTAAGATTATACAGAATTTAATAAAGTTGCTTTACATTTGAATTTTCAAACTTTTATATATATATATATATATATATATATATATATATATATATATATATATATATATATATATATATATATATATATATATATATATATATATATATATATATATATATATATATATATATATATATATTTACTTTAACTTAACTTATACTTAAACTTTTATATAATATATATATATTTTTATTATATTATATATTTTATATATTTACATATAAATGTATCTAGCATTCTGTTGTCACTAAAATAAAAATGAATGTTACTAAATACGTTCTCCAACATGCTTAACTTCGTTACAATCGAAATTCCGATTTTTACGATTTTAGTATAATCAGGGTTTTTATAATTTCCAATCATTGATACGCGGTGTTTAATTAATAAATCATGAAAAAAGGGGCAATTAAAAGCTTTTTATTAAAAATATCGATAAACAATCTAGAAAAATGAACACGAAAAATAATAATAAAAAAAAACCCAGATAAACCAATTGTTTGGTACCTAATATTTTAAAGTCTATATATCCCTTTCCTCTTCACAATATGAAATTTGCTGCAAATTGTTTTTCAAAATTGCTTTAGTTGTTTACACTGACAACCTATTTCTTTCATTCAGCTACTGAATTAAAATCAAGGAAAATATTTTCTCCACATTTGCAAACTGAAATGGAATGTCAAACACGTATTATAATAAATTTATTAGACATTAACTTCTGTTCAATCTGCTTATGTATCTACTTTGTATCTGCAAAATTCCTCAGCCATTTATCTTCCACACTCAATAATAGTTTTTTAATTTTGGTTGAAATTATTTTTTATTAAATAATGTTTTGGTGGTACAAACTGTTTTCGAATAGAATCTGATTATTGCCCATACGAAGGCTTCTTATTTGTAAATATGCAATATTATGTTTTAGTTCTTCTAGTTCAAGAATTGTATTAATAGTAGAATCTAAGGAGATAACAAAACAAAAGCAGAAAGAATTGAGTATATATAGAGGTAGTCCGATATATATAGAACATATGGTAGCCCAATGTATACAGAAGATTTTTTTTTTTAATTTGTAAGGTAAAATTTGATTATATTGATGCGTAATGGAAATTTCGAAATGAAGCCTTCATTTCATTGCCACCTTCATCATCACATAAAGCTTTAAAATTGCTAACTTCGTGCCCAATGACTTACTTGTAGAATATCCGTGTTCATCTTGCAAAATAAATTCAGATGTTAATAGTATTTGAGCCGCCAATGAGATCAAATGATTTAAAAATGTATGATATTTTTTATTAATATATAAAAAATACTAGCCGCCTTTGGCGACCAGCCGGTTCGCCAATCTTAATGTTCGTTAAAATTTTAATAATTAAATATTTTATGCAAATCCTACTTTAATAGATTCTTCATCAAAATATTTTAAAACTTCAAATTTTCATAGTCATATAATTCTCTCATAATATTATAAACGCCTTCAGTCATAACGTAATATGTATCTCTCTAATTTTCTGTTAGTTCCCGTAGAATTTATACTATAAATTAAAGTGGAAAGGATTAATCTGCAATTAATATAATAATATTTTTTTACTGAAACAAAGTATTTTTTTTGTAATATGATTACTAAAAACAGTCACTGAGCGTTTAAACTTTATGGGCAATAAAGAATATCGTTCCTAATTTATGTAATATTTCAAGAATTTGTCAACAAAATATTCTCAGATTCAATATGACCAGAACGATTAATTAACAATGTTTAATTTTAAATGCATCAAACACTAAGAAAATAAAATAATCGGTTTAAAACAGGTTAAAAAAATTTAAAAAAAACGATGTACTTAAAACTATAAGTTTATACAAAAAATATATAACTAACATAAATACAATTTAATTACAAAAACATGCAACTAACCTAAAAATAATTTAAATCATCCGTTGATAATGGTTGTCATGTCAACAATCAGAACACAATGCGCATGCGTGAATTTTCAAAGTCAGTTACGGTAACGCAAATGCGTGAGTTTTTCTACGCCAGTTGGGGTAACGCTATGCAGATTAGAAGTTTTTAATTTCCTTTATTCTGTTTTATTTTAATTCAAAAGTACTTCAGAATGAATCTGAAAGATCGATTAATTTACAATGTTTAATTTTAAATGCATCAAACATTAAGAAAATAAATAGAATCGTTTCAAATAATCAGCCGAAAAATCTTAAGCCTAGCCGCATGACTGTTGGGAAAAAAAACTGAAGCCGTACTCATTTGGTGGTGGGGAAAATGAAAAGATTTTTTTGGCAGGAAAGTTAGTTTTTAATTAATAATTAAAATTCTAATTAAAAATTCAAAAAAAGGGCTATCCTATCTTTTAAGTTAGATCAAACTGCACACGGTGTGCAAATTTGATTAAAATCGGTTAAGTAGTTTAGGAGTCCATCGCGGACAAACAACGTGACACGTAATTTATATAATAGAGTGCATTTTTTGAAAAAGTAATTATTTTTCACTTTCTCTCATACGAAGAGAAAGTACTGAAATTTTCAAAAAACTTCGAAATCGAGATTTTGACAAATCTAACATTTCAAACCTTTCGGGGAAAAAAAAGAAAAAAAAACTTTTTTCGACTTCTATTTGTTTATGAATAAAATAAACGCTTTGAGATAGAAGGATGATATTAATTTTGTGTTCTTAACATCAAATTTGCGCCAGATTTCTGTCAAATTTTGAACGAAACCTATTCAGAGAAAGTCTGTCTCGAACTTCCGAGTGAAAATGATTACTAATTTAGAGTGCAGATTGATAAAATTTTAGTACACAGATTTTGCATCTACAATGGCTATTTGTATCGAATTTCGAAGCAAATCCATAAAGGGTTTGACCATCTCTCGGTATGCACTTTTGCATGCATATAAACATGATAATTCAGGAATGCGACGAATTAGGTAAATGATACTGGTTCACAGTTTTACCGTGTAAATTGTAGATTCATATCAAATTTTGAATCAAATCTGGCAAAGGGTTGACTGTCTGTCATTGCTCATCATTCACTAGCTCATCGATTTAAAAATGAAAACTGAAAAACGCAATGACTTAAATAAATTAAATTCAATGGCGTAGCGGGGCCTTGATGGCCCGGTGGTAATCGGGCTGCAGGTTCGAGACGCGATTTCACCGAAGAACTGTCGTGTAAGCGACCTGCCACACGTTAAATCCGTCGAGCCCAAACGCTCACCCGCTGGCGTGGTGTGGACGTTTGGAGAGAGGCCAGACGCCGTCCCTGTCATCTGACCGCGCTTCAAAATTACGAGGTCCGTTAAGTAGCCCCAGTGTTGCTTTAAAATAGAACTTTAATATAACTAAACTAAACTAGAATCGATAGCGAAGCTTGTGACTACAATTGTATTTCTGTATCAAATTCTGGTTGTAATATATATATATATATATATATATATATATATATATATATATATATATACTTAATTTCCTAGTCTTTGCCTACTAAACGTAGCGATGAGTCGCTGAAAATTTGGTGTTAGTAAAAACACCAAAATTATATCTTTTGCAATTATTGCTCGACAAATCGCATATTTAATACATAAGCATTAAATATGAGATTGTATAAGTATTGATTTTCATTCCTGTATTACTAAACGTGTAATTATCATATGTAAAAATTAAAAATCTGAATTCTTGTGGCTTTCACGGCTATGCCCAAAGTCCACGATTTCATGCAAGGAGGGGGAAAAGAAACTTTATTAGAGAATACGGGGGAAAGTATCGTTGAGAACACTCCCGCTGATTTTTTTTTTTTTTTTTTTTTTTTCTGATTTCAATATCATTTTATTTGCCCATCCTGAAACTATGATTCTAGTAAAAGAAATATAAAGAAACTGACAATTTTAAATGTTTTATTTATTATTTTTAAATTTATAATATCAAATCAAATTATTGGAGAGAAAAATATTTTTTCACAAATTTTGTTATGTTATTTTTTTCTTAAATGTAAAAAATACACTTCACTCACTTCGCATAAGAATTTGAATCCCTATAGTGGCAAGCAACGTATGATTGATTTCCCTCCTTGTAAAAGAAAAATATGTCCATCTTCAAACCCTTATAGTCGAGAGTTAGTTCCAATGCTTCTTCAACCTAATAACAATAGTAATATTTTTTTAAAAAAATAATTGAATTAGTATTCATATAGTATGCTGAAAACATTTTTAAATACTTAATGCTGTTTAATTTTTCACATTAAATAAACTTTTAAATAAAAAAATTCCATCCATAGATTATTAATAGGCCATTGTTGCACATGAATTGTGAAAAACTTTCTAATGTGGAAGAATTATTTGGAGCAATCCATACTAAAAACCACGAAATCTCATCTCTTGATCTTTTCAAGTTATTACATTAAAAATTACTGAAAAATTTATGAACAAACTACCGCAAAGACTTAATTTATGTAGTACCGTAGTAAAGATGAATGAATCCATGAAGTGGCTAAAAGTAATTGAGAATTTAAACATTTTAATGCTCAAAGAGACCCCTCTTTTAATGATTTTGGTTAAAGACTAATCATTTTGATTTCATAAACCGCCTTACTTCCAATTTAATAGCATTTTAATCATCTATTTTAAATTAATTATTTTGTTTTATTTTAGAATTTTTGTGAAATGTGTATGTTTTATCTATCATTTTAACTCAAGTTTACGCGGTATCCACATTTGTACATAATATTATCTAAACATATATTCAACATTTATAAATGTAATAATGACTTAATAAAAATAATGAAACTTAATAAATGTTAATAAAGTAAGTAATAATTAAAGTGTTAATAAATACATCAAATTATTTTGTAATTCACAATCTTTATAAATTTTTGCTAATTTATTTACTTGGAAATCAAGCAATTAATATATTTTTAATTAACCTTCTTAGACAGAAATTCTCCTCTAGTATAGGCAGTAATATCATACATAACAAAGTCTGTAGAACCTGCCATGTTACAAGAGAAAATTATATTGCATTTCAATATGCAGCTGTACCAGAGATCTAGTTTCTAAGATCATGACTTAAGTACTAATGAGGAATGGACCAAAGCAAGAAATAAAATCCCTATTGAATTGTTAAAATTTTAAGATGCCATATTTCCGAGCCATGATGTTCGGAATGCTTTGCCTTTAAAATAAACATCCCTTTGCTTGTTTTTAAACTAAAATAAACAAAAGATATACCAAAAGAAAAACATTATATGAAACACGACTTTTAATATGTATTGAGAACTGGTAAATAAAAAGGAAGAAAAAACTAATTATAAAAATATTCACTTCCTTCCGCCAAGAACTTCTAACTTTGATCAAGCCTATTCACTGTAATAACTGCATAAAAATTGTTCGTCTTTAACTAAGAAAGCATGATTAATATGCTGTGTAATGTTCTTCAGTGAATACAATCTTAATACTTTTCCAATAATCAGTGTACGTCAGATATATTAAGCAGAGATTCACTTTATTTAATGATGCATTTATGTAAGTTAGATTATCGTCGATTTTTTCTCCATCATAATAAGCTCCATTAAATATTTGATAATTCTTTTTATCTGTTACAATGATGGATTGCTTCCAGACCAATTTCTTCCCATTATCCACGTAATTCAATTCAGATCGATGGAGCGTTTATGAAACCTTAGATAATTCCGGAGCTGTTAAACAGCAATTCTATAGGCAAACTGTAATATCATGGATAATCAATGCTTATCAATTCAGCACTAGAAAATTATACATTGTTTAAGAACTAAAATTTTGCATTAGATGGTGTTGATAAAATATAATAACCATTGAAAATATTTGCAGTTTGCTGTGTATATATTCGAAATTATTTTTAAAGAGAAATTGATACAATTACTGCACTTCACTAAGAAGTTAATTTTAGAAAATAATGTACACACACTTTTATAGCATTTTATATTTTGATGATACATATTACTATTAATATAGATATTATCCGGACACGTTTTAATTTCATATAATCAGGAAAGAGATATAAGAAGTGTCAGTTATTCATAAGTTTGATTTATCTTTCTGACCAAATACAGTTTGAAGCTATCCATTGTATTCTTAATATTATTCGTATTTTAATTAGCTTATATAACTGACACTTTCAGTCAATCACTGCATGAGAGGAGCACTGATTAAATGGATTTGTTTAAAGTATTAAATTATTAGAAATTTAGAATTTATTGAAAGCTTTATGTTTATGGTTCAATGGAGTTACATTATAGTGTAACTTCTTATAACAAGATTCGCATGTTTCATGGGAGATAACTATAAATTCTTATCTTATAACTTTAAACGAGCATTTCTTGTATATATATAAATTTATTTTTTTCTGTACCTCGGAAATGAAAATAACGATTTCATTAAATTTTACACTTAAATAAGATTTTTATTTTTAAGTTTATATATATAGGTGTCTTTCCTGAAAAAATGCGATTTGGTACTAAACAAATACAATTTTTTAATAACTAACTTTTAGAAAAGTATATTCACCTTGCGGGAAGTGCAGTAAAGTGGTCAGAACAACATGAATGTTGCGGGTCCAATTCGAGTCGCGTTTTTCGCTTTATATTTTTACTTATGCATTTATATTTAATATTTCTGCTTTTTGTTTGTGTACATCGGTGTCTTTTCAGAAAAAACACAATTTTATCCAAAACCCCATTTTTTATAACTATTTGAGCCTTTTCTGTATTCTCTCATGATGACAATGTCATATAGCGTCATTTCAGATCCAATTTCATCATGATGAAACTGACAGCAAATTCAAAAACGTAAGTAATCTATACTTATAATGAAGCTCAATGTGTGTGTGTGTTGGTGCTCTACAGGCCAGACCGTTTGACCTACAGCTACCAAATTGGTACATGTATATCTTGGAGGTCGGGAATGTGCACCAGGGGTCCCTTTTTGAATTTTTAATTAAAATTTTAATTATTAATTAAAAAATAATTTTCACGCCAAAAAAATTTCCCCAAATGAGTATAGCTTCTGTTTTTTTTTCCCACGCTAATGAGTTTAGGCGTAACATTTTTCGGCCGATTATTTCAAATGATTCTATTTATTTTCTTAATGCTTGATGCATTTAAAATTAAACATTGTTAATTAATCGAACTTTCAGATTAATTCTGAATTACTTTTGAATTAAAATAAAACAGAATAAAGGAAATTAAAAATTTCTAATTAGTCGGTTTCGGAGGCTCTGTATTCTTCCACCTGAAGTTGTTAAAAGTCTGTTATGTTGTTTTACCTGGTATCCTTTGTATAAAAATAAAATTGGAAATTCTAAAGAAAATACAAACTAAATTTATGAGTTATTTATTTCACAAAAAATAATCATTTTTATTTACATGAAGCATCTTCGTTTCCTATATTAACGTATTTGATGATCAAGATTTACGATGTGATTTGTTCTGCATTTTTTTATAGTATCACCAATAATATGATTGATTGTGTTAGCATACTAAGCTGTATGCATTTTGTTGTATCATGCTTATTTGTACAGATAAATTCTTTTTACATAAAATCTTTTGAAGAATTTAATAATGGGTCCTTTGTATTTTATAAATAAAATATTTTAATTTTTTTATTTTATTTAATGTTTTTTTAAAGATTAAATGTATTTAACTCTTAAATTCCTTATATTCTTAACAATGCTTTAAAGGGTCAAACTTCATATTTTTTAAAATTCTTAACATTCCTTACATGTTTTCAGATAGACTAGGCACATTTTACACGTAAAACTTTTAAATTTATTTGTGTTTGTTCCATTTTCAATTCGAAATGCACTTGTGTTTGGTCTGCTGTATGCGTTTTGTTTTAAGCTAAATAATAATTTAGCGAATTTATTTATTTACAACAAATATTCACAAATATTTCATTAAATATTTACAACATATATTTTTATAGGGATGTCTCTTCCTCTTGGTTACAGCATCATACGAATTTATAGATGATATATTGCGTTCTAAGTAAATTTAACAAAGTAAAATTTCGAAATTGTGTTTGTTTTATGTCAACAAGCAAACTAAGTGTTTTAGAATTAATAACTACATTAAACATAACCAATGAAACAATATTCTATTTTAAAATTTATAACAAATTACTTACCAGACCATAGCGCATAACAAGTTTCAGTGATCTACTTTTTCTAAACAACTGTAAAATTGATTCCAAGCTCTTCACATCCGATGCCCGCATTCCAAAGTCAACATCTGAAGTGTATGGTATGATTCCGCATTCCCGATACCAACCTGATTAAATACAATTAAATACAACTGATTCACTTTTAGCAATGAAATAAAAGTTGAGTTTTCATTCAAAAGAGCAGAAATATCGTTTGCGGAAATTATGTACTTCCATTTTTGAATACAGTTTTTAAATTGCCTGAGTGACTATAAAAGTGCTATAAGTGTATATTTTTATTTGCCTCGAGTGATTTAGAAGAGATATATTCCTCCGAAATGAAATTTCATTATGAAACTGTTATATATCAGAATGACTGTTTTAGTAAATATATGGTTCATTAACAGAACTTCAAAAATTGGGGCTCAAGTTTTTTTCTTTTATATTAAAAGTAGGGGAAAAAATGTTAGACACAATATGCATTTCAGTTTTAATTCATGTTGTTTAAAAACAGAAATATGAAAGATTAGAAATATATTAAATGAAACCCTTCTACCCTTGTAACATAGTATTAAACTCGTTTCTCAAACAGTTAGAATTTCAAGGCAAGTATTTTGATTATTTTTGTATCCATCTTCTTTATAAATTTTTTTCAAAATCAACTTCGAAAATAGTAGGAATATCAAATCAACACAGCACAAAAATTAAATTCTCGATTAGAAAAAATAGAATGATTTCGCTCAAAAACAATAACTATCTAGAAGAATTTGGGAGTAGACTTCCAGAAACATTCTCGCATATTCCCTAATAAAGATGTTATCATTTCGAACCCCCCCTCCCCCCCAAAAAAAAATTGAGCCCTGAGCAGATCACGAGAACCTAGCTTTTTATTTTTTTATTTACCACAATGCTGGTGCACAGATTTAATATCTAAAGGATGAATCTATTTCTAATTTTGAATCCAAGTCGTCGGGAGAATGACTATCATTCGGTCTGTACGTTCACATGCACATAAACGTGCTAACTGAAAAATGCAGCTATTTGAATAAAGGGAATGTGCTATATAATTTTCTCTTTTAAAATCAAAACCTTTACCAAATTTAGAATTAAATCTGCCAATGAGTCAACCATCTATTGGTCTGTATGTTTGTGTGCATGAAAATGTGGTAAATCAAAAGTATAATGAATAAATATTGAACATTGATATGTAATTTGTTAGTATTATTATAGTTTTTGACTTGAAATTTATGACTTCAATTGATTGCAAAAAAAGGTGCATGAATATTTTGCATATAGGTTGTTTTTTTATTCTATTTTAAGAAGCTAAAGTCTCTCTGGTGCAGGACAGTAAAAATAAAAAACATATATATGTGGGAAGCGCTGACAGATCCCGTATCCTGTATGGCGCCATGCCGGCCATGTTGCGTCACGTCATTAATCACGTGATGCTTCCCCGCCATTATTGGCAGACGAGAGTTAGGCAGTGAGACTGCAAGAAGTGTAGCTCACGCTCATGTATCTTTTATGTTCTATGTAGTAATGTTTTGTCCTTTGTACTTTAATCTTAATAAATATATTTCAAATATTAATGCTGGTCGTTGCCTTTTCCCACATATATATGCGCTTTTGTAACGTTAACAGCCGTTTTGTAACGTTCCAAGGTCAACAATCTTATGTGGAAGGGAGGGCAAATAATACTTTTATAAGAGAAAAAAGGGGAGCAAATTCCGAAGAGACCACTCCCACTGGTTTGCAAATACCATTTCATAACAACTTTCCCAAACTATTATTTCTTCTTTTTTCACGAAATTTCAGACCTTTCAGGAATTTAAAGAATTATTGTTGGGAGATACCAAAATTATAATACAATATTAATAAATGAAATTTCAAGAAATTTGTAAATGATAATATTGTATTATTGTACGGTAAAGATTTCATTGCGTTTTCTAAAAATTTTATCAAGGACCATCCCGGAATTCATAAATTTATTAATTTCATTTCTTATTCTATATTGCATACTTTTTCAGTATAGAAGATTCATGAGCTGGAAGGGCATTCTCTCCTAACATTTATATATTCTTGCAATTCTTGTAGTAAATATTATTTAAATTTGATGCTAAATGAAATAGAAGCATGCTAATGGAATAACAGCAATTTTCAATTCAGTAATGTTGGAGCCAAAAGAATAAGATAAAATCGTCTTGCATGGTTTTATTTTCTAAGAGATATGCAATTTTTAGTTCTACAATATTGCTTATGAAGACAATATTTACAAAAACAACAATCACTAAAAAGAAGTTCTGAACAAAAGAATAGAGAAAATTCCCATGCGTATATGCACCAACTACCGTAAGCCTAAACAAAAAAAACCACATCGGTTATATATATATTTTTAAATAATTCTCCAGAATTGCTTTTTCAAACGATAGGAATTTGTTGTGAAATGACGCAGCGTTTCTATTTCAAACTTATTTCGGAGAAAATGCATTGTGTCGAGGGAAAGGGAACAATGAAGACTATTTGATGCTGAATTCATTTAGTTAAGAGCTTCTGAGCATTTAAACGCTTTATTTAAATGCGAAAACTCTTTATAGAAAAATTTCAAACAAAGACGATGGCTCTTTTTCGCAAATAAAATGTCATAAAATAGCCTGTTTCTGCAGATTACAATGCAGAAAAATGAGTATTTTATTTTTACCTATTGTCTTGTAGAAATGTTTTGTAGTATAATTAAATTAAGTGATATGAATAAAGAAAGAATATCGCTTTTTTTTAAATTTCAAAACCCTGAAACAATGCGCTTAAAGAAAATATTACTCCAATGTTTTTGTATGCTATGAATTTTAAATGATAACGGAAGAACGTTTTCGAATAAATGCCAACTTTTTCCTTTAAAATTTATTTTTCTAAAATTTAATTGTATTTTATTGAAATATTATCTAACAGAAATAAGTTTGTCTTATTCACCCCCTCCCAGAGCAATCAGCTCGAGTCATTGATTTTAGTGTATTAATTAAACTTGCGGGAAAAGCGAAATAACATAATTTCTTTGCTCTGTTTCTGTTTGATATAACAAACCACATTCATTTAAATAAAATATAAATAGAAACAATATTTCCAAATGTTACATGTTTATTTTTTCAAAATATTAATGAAATAAAATATATTGCCCTCTATATAAAATGAAATAACATGTTTCGAGACAATCCTTTTGTTTCATAAATTTACCTCAAATCGACTAACCATGTTCATTTAAATAAAATATAAATAGCAACAATATTTCCAAATGCTACATGTTTATTTAAAAAAAATAACGAAATAACATGTACACTATATAGAATTAAATAATATAAATTTTCGACATACTTTGGTTTTATAAATTTACCTCAAATCGATGAAACAAAAATTTCAGTTTAAAAATTAATCGTCATTTTCATCATATTCTTCATGAACTGCAATACAGATTATACAATTCATTCTTAGTTTACGAAACACTTCGCGCTTTTGCGTATGAATCAAGAAGCGTTTATTTCAAAAAAGGGTGAGAGGGAAGATGAAAGGAGGAGAAGCTTACACTTAATACTAGGGTGAACTCAGATTATTTGGGGAGTTAAGAGGCATAATAACCTCTCATCTTTCTGCATATTGCTCTTTAATGAGTTTCAAAAAGTCCAAGTGTGCAAGCATTGAATCCTGAAACGAAAAGTGAAACCATGTGTGACAGTATCCATTATGTCGTTATATTATCCTTTTAGGAAGAGAGAACCGTTATTCTTTCAAAGTAGCTCTGATCGTGGGAAAAATATGAGGAAAGAGTTATAGTGTCAAAAACTAGTTTAATGGGAGATCACCTTATTCTCTTTGTTCATTAATTTGTATTTTGCTTTTAAAATTTCCCTAAAATGCAAACCGTTTACTGCATTGTGTTTCCATCTTACAAAATGAAATTATCACCATTAATATTGCCGCATTGAAGAAAGACAGTCGAATATCAATGGCCGAATGGTCATGGCACTGGTCTCATGATCAAGAGACCTGGGTTCGAATCCCGCTAGAGACAATGCGATTAATAGTACATGTAAATATATAACTACTTAATTCCTTAATTTTATGTTTTCCTTTATTTCATGTTCCAGAAGACACTGCATATTTCTTTAATTTACCAGACAAGTGTTCTCGACTTTTCTTACTGTCTCCAGAAGAGTATTCTGGAACTTTCTCTGCTTGTATAAAAGCAGAAGATTTGTCAGTTACTGTATTCTCACTTTAGAGTTCAGTTAATAAATTGGTTTAGCTATACCTCTCGTATGTGTCATTGAGTTCTATACTATAATTCTACGTGACAATATCAACATGAGATGTGTGGAATATTTCTGGAGACTTGGGTAGTCAAATAGCTAATTAAAATTGAAAGTATCCGATCCATCAATCAACGCAATAACAAACCATATGAATAGACTCACAGATATTTCATGCATAATATCAAGATAAATTCTTTGCAAAGCAATTGAATACTAGTAACAATATCCAAGCTTTATCTAGATTCATCCGTTGAACAGAATAAAACTCCCTTTAATTTAAGAGGACATATTAATGCATCCATTACAAAAACTTAAACCGCAATTGTCAACAGAATAGCACCGATGGTGCTGAACGCGCCCGGAACAAATTGCTTTCAGAAGCAATCTTTGTCTGATGAACAGCATAAATTGCTTTAAGAAGCGATCTGTGTCTGATGTCAGAAAATGACGTCAAGTTAAGACTATATGAGAAGCTTTATAGATTTAATAGATATTGGCACCAATCTTCTTGCTGATAGAGCTACAGTATGGAATTTGAGGTGGCTTTGAGATCTATATTAAACTAGCCGCCTTTGGCGACCAGCCGGTTCGCCAATCTTAGTGTTCGTTAAAATTTTAATAATTAAATATTTTATGCAATTCCAACTTCTTCAGCAAAATATTTTATTCTTCAGCAAAATATTTTAAAACTTCAAATTTTGATAGTCATATAATTCACTCATAATATTATAAAGGCTTTCAGTCATAACGTGATATGTATCTCTCTAATTTTCTGTTACCCCTCGTAGAATTTATGCTTTAAATTAAAGTGTAAAGGATTAATCTGCAATTAATATAACAATATTTTTTACTGAAACAAAGCATTTTTTTAATAATATGATTACTGATAATAGAGTCACTGAGCGTTTAAACTTTATGGGCACTAAAGAATATCTTTCTTAATTTATGTAATATCTCAAGCATTTGTCAACAAAATTTTCTCAGATTCATCATGAATGGATCGATTCATTAACAATGTTTCATTTTAAATGCATCAAACACTCAGAAAATAAAATGAATCGTTTAAAATAATCTGTCGAAAACAGGTTTAAAAAAACTACTTAAAAAACGATGTACTTAAAACTATAAGCATATATAAAAAATATATATAACTAACATAAATACAATTTAATTACAAAAGCATGCAACTAACCTAAAAATAATTTAAATCATTGAAAACAGGTTAAAAAAAACTACTTAAAAAACGACGTACTTAAAACTATAAGCATATATAAAAAATATATATATAACTAACATAAATACAATTTAATTACAAAAGCATGCAACTAACCTAAAAATAATTTAAATCATTGTAAACAGGTTAAAAAAAACTACTTAAAAAACGATGTACTTAAAACTATAAGCATATACAAAAAATATATAACATAAATACAATTTACTTACAAAAGCATACAACTAACCTAAAAGTAATTTAAATCGTCCGTTGATAATGGTTGCCATGCCAACGATCAGAACACAGTGCGCATGCGTGAATTTTCTTCGCCTTTTACGTAACGCAAATGCGTGAATTTTTCTACGCCAGTTGGGGTAACGCTATGAAGATTAGACATTTTTAATTTCCTTTATTCTGTGCTATTTTAATTCAAAAGTACTTCAGAATGAATCTGAAACATGGATTAATTAACAATGTTTAATTTTAAATGCATAAAACATTAAGAAAATAAACAGAATCGTTTGAAATAATCCGCCGAAAAATCTTAACCCTAGCCTCATTACTGTTGGGAGAAAAAAAGAACTAAAGCCTAAATCATTTGGCGTTGGGGAAAATTGAAGATTTTTTTGGCGGAAAAGTTGGCGGTGGGGAAAATGGAAGATTTTTTTGGCGGGAAAGTTAGTTTTTAATTAATAATTGACTACCCCTAACATTTAGGGGGATGAAAAATAGATGTTGGCCGATTCTCATAGATACCGGATAAGCACAAAAAATTTCATCAAAATCGGTCAAGCCGTTTCGGAGGAGTATGGCAACGAAAACTGTGACACGAGAATTTTATATATTAGATATAGATCTCTATAATCAGCATCTGAAGACATTTTAGTAGTTCTCTGAGGATTCTTCAATATGTAAAATGCCTCTAAGGTCGATTCGTAAGTCTATAGAATAAGAAAAGGCTAAATAAAATGAATTTGGGATTTTCAATAAAAATAATTTCGTCATCCCGGTCTGAATTTCAAGTGCTCCAAATTCTCAATTCTGCAAAAAGTGGTTTATTTCATACCTTTCACTAAACAAAATAATGAAATCTTTTTGTTTATGTATTACGTTTTGAACCATTTATTTTTAAACTTCTCTTAGGAACAAATAATCCTGAAATAATTCCCTTCTGCACAATGAAAAAATATATTATTTAATCTAATTCATATTTTTCATTTATGTTTTAACATGAATTCTAATTATAAATTCTGTAAAGATTTCATTTAACAAAAATGCATCATGTTACATTCCTAAAAACGGAAATCTCCTCCGTGCATACTATTAAAGATTTAGGATATAAATCAGCCTGAATAGAATGACGTTACCATCGTCTCAATTTTTTTTTACCGTCTTTATTTAGTGCCCTTCAAATATAAAGTAAAAATCTAATTTCTCAAACTTTGAAAAGTTTCCAAACTTGAGCTTACAAACTTGTATTTCTTATGCAACGCGTGATTTGTATGAAAATTGAGTAATCTGCATATATTGCCAATTTGAATAGTTCCAGAAAATTCAAAGGATACAATTTTGGAAGCATACATGCTCTATTACTGAATATTCGGAAATAAACTGATAGTTTTTTAGTCAATCAATTCTGTTCAGTTTCCTCAAGTTTAATAAAATTTTAATTATCTTTAAAATTATAATATGTTTAAAATATTGCAGAGAATAAAAATATGAGGTCAAGACTACTTTCGATGCAAAAATTTAATATATTTTATTGCATTTTGTTATTGATATTGTCATGAAAATGTGAGAAATCTCAGAACACAATGTAGGGACAAATTAAAATTTATTAACTCGAAGTAATTCATAATATAATGGAACAGATAATTTCCTCAATTGTAAGACTTAGAATTTATATATTTCAAAAATAGTTTAGAGTATTTATCCAGAATTTAAAGAGAGATCTAAAATTGTTATGAACATAAATAACATATTAAAATGAAATACTAATTCTTTAATTAGGATGACCAGAACTTGAATAACAGAGAAACAGATTAATAGCATGATGCATGATGCTTATGTTATCAATTGCTACTAGCTAATGAATCTAATTTATCACTATTTTCTACGTTTACTTGCATCATCGTCACATGCTTAAAAGTGTAATCGGATATAGGACCTTGAAATGTAGATCTTAAATGAAAGTGTTCGGAATGTCTTCCGTTTAAGAATAATACTTCCGAAATTCAGACTTTGAATTTCCTGAGAAAAAGAGCAAAAATGAGGGAAGAAACTAAGCCAGTTACATTGTTTCTTAAACACCAATAATTGAGGAGTCCATATATCTTTTACTGAAAGACTAAGGAACAGATAGCAAAATGTTTCAAAGAATGCAATGGAGTGTAAGTAAAATAAATGGAATGACATGGCATGCGTATATCAACGTATATTCTTTTCCTTTGCTAGTCAACGTATATTCCTTTCTCATAGGTGCCATAAACTAGTGCTACATAAACTGTGTAAACGCTCTAATTTCATGGAAAAATTTGTAATATTAAATTTCGGCAAATCATTGAAAAAATACGAGAACTATTTATTAGGACTAAGGAAGTATTAAAGTATGAAGGACATTGCTTAGGGGAGAATACGTAGTCCTACGCTTAGAATGTTTTAGCCTTCACCAAGAAGGTAATCTTCAAACGTCCAAGGTCAAAAAATATCGCACCTAATACCAGATATTGCCGAAGGCATTTATCTGTCACTCTTTAAAATTCCAATTTCATTAAATGGTGCAATTACGACGAGGATAAGAAGTAAGAAAAGAGTTATCTGGTGAAAATTTGAGACTTTCAATCGTTCGTCGTATCAAGAACGTTAGGAGTGAGTGAATATTATACTAGCGCAAGATCCATTCTCTGGATAAACTGCGCCGCAACTAGAGGGAAAGAACGTTAGTGAAGAAGAATTATTCTTATTATTAGTTTAGTCACACTTTACTTTGATATGGAAGAGTTTTTTATTAGTTTGAGTCATTGATTTTGCTATATAAACAGGTTTCTAAGTTTACACCCGGACATGTTATCAGAAGGAAAAGAAAGTTGAATCGTTTTTAAATAAAAAGTCATTAACCCTTTAAAGGATCATTTTTTTCTAGTCATATTATGTTAAAATATTTTTAGGATTGAAATTAGAATAAGAAAAGGGATTCATTTAGCTTATTAGATAAATCTAATTTGATTAATTAATTAATTTGGTTAATTAATAATTAAGTAACAAATTAAGACCCATCATTTTGTCTGAGATAAAGAACTGAAACATCTAAGTTTCTGACTTACTAAGAAAAAATTTGTCAGAACTTATGCCAACCTACATAATTTCATACAAAGATTGATAAATTTGGTGGGAAGCATACTTCCCACGGTCCCTAGAAAGGGTTAATATAAAAGAAAACCTTTAAACTAAAATCTTCTAGGTATTAAAATGACGTATAAAATCATCAGTCAAATGATATGATTTATTAAATTAGGAGTAAATTAAAAAATAAAAATTTGGAAAAAATATTTTTCTTTTAGTTGATAGAAATTTTTAGAAGTTTACTTAAGTACATGTTATACAAAAGGCAGTAATAATTATTAAAAGACTCAATTTTGCATTATTTTTATTTTTATTTTATAAAGATATTTGCATTATTTTTTTAAAAATTCGACTTTGTCTAAGACAAGAACAACAAACAAACAAAAAAAATGTTAGTTTGTGGTTTCCCATCCATCAGTCAGAGTTAAAAGAGGGGGAAAAAACCTATTCTAAAAGTGTCATTCTACGATTTCAAATGACGTCAGAATGATCGATTGAAAGAAAAAGGGGGTGAAAATGAAATTTGAAAATTAAAAAGAAAGTCTTTCTTTGTGGCGATAGATTCTCAAAATTTTTAATAGCATTGCCTATGAGTGTAAAGATCAACAGAAAATGAGTTCAGGGTTAACCATTGAAACAAAATAGTTAACTTCAGATTTACATTCGATAAATATTTTGATACTTTTCATGGTGATTCGACTGAACTCTTACACACAAAAATATATTGCAGAAAATTCAATTCTTTGCAATAATCAAAAGTTGCATATTTCCCATAAAGCTTTCTATTTCTATTAACTCAGTTTTTTTTAATTCCATAAAATTTCATTGTTCAAAAACGCTTATGACCAAAGGCAGCTTGCAATGAAGCAGAAAATTGTTTTCTCATGAAAATAGCATATTATACTTACCAAGAAGAGTACCACTTGTCAACCAGAAATCGTAAAAATAAGGTTGAAGGATGGCTTTCATTTCTCTTATGATATTACCAACCTTCGACTCCTCAGGATGTTTTTCTTTCGGCATAAGGAGAGCACGGCAACTCAGAAATTTAGATGTTTTCATCTCGTGCAGGAATCTCAGAGGCTTAGGCGGTAAAGTTATTTTACTTTCTTGATTTATTATAACACCATAAAAGCTGAAATGATAGTTTTTGTAATGAAAGAAAACAAAATTTACAATAGACAGCTCAGAAAATAAAAATAGTAAATTTATAAATTTAAGTTAGAGTAAGTGTTTTTGCAATTATTATTTTTAATCACTTTTTCACATATCATGAATGGGGTGAAATATTGAAAATCATTTTCTTTCTAGAGCGTTCCCAACATAATTTATCAGAATGAATGCTGGAGATTCAATTGATCCCTCATCTGCATTTAGATGTTTGTTGTAAAATAGCAGTTCAAAATCCTATTTTCGCTCCCGTCTTTTCTCTTTTATTTTGATTATACAACTACACCCCTAATAGCTCATACTATTGTATAACACATATGTTGTACGATATTCTGAATGCTGTAAAATGTCGTAATAATGTTGTTGAGTATTGTGTATTAATAGGATGAATTCAGGCAGGAAGCACGGTCAATTCATTGGAATTTCTTTAACAATTAAACTCTACCTAAGCTGAAGGATTAAAGGACTTAAATAAACATAATATTATTCGTAAGGTTTTTTTAAATATTGCATTTTGTTCCAGTTGTAACAGTAATATTAGTTCTACAACAAATGGAATTAAA
Source organism: Argiope bruennichi (assembly GCF_947563725.1). Taxonomy (NCBI): domain Eukaryota; kingdom Metazoa; phylum Arthropoda; class Arachnida; order Araneae; family Araneidae; genus Argiope; species Argiope bruennichi. The sequence continues at coordinate 47,640,939 of NC_079151.1, forward strand.
TTAACATGGAAGTGTTTTATATTAATTTATACGGAAAACTAGCAATTAATCGTTTTAATAAAACTATTCAAGTGACTGGAGTCATATTGCACTACTGGACAAGACAACAACAACAAGTGACTGGAAACTTCAATGAAACAGTAATTTTTGAATTTATTTCATCGAATTGATTTTTTAAAACTATATATAAATGAAGATAGATATAATATTATATATTGGGTTGTATTAAACTAATTATGATATTTGTTTTTAATGAACGCATAAAGATAGATGTTCTTCTAACAGAAGTTTTATATTCGCAAAATGTATTAAATATTTTATTGTATTATCTCATAGCTCTTGATACTTGTTCCCTCTTCATAGAAATGAATAAAATCTTTTTAAAAATAAAATTCTGAAGAAGGATCTGTTGAAAAATCAAACAGTTTTTCATTTTGAGAAACAATTTTTAGACTATTTGAAAGAGAATTCGTGGATTGGATTTATAATCTAATTAATTTCTTCGAAACTTTTGGTCTGAACGACAACTATAGTTCTTCTAAGAATGAGTTTCAAGATTTTTTTGTTTGTTTGTTTATTTTATTTGATGATTTGACTCGTTGTGGAGTAAGAAACTTGATAAGTCTCAATAACTTTATGCTGGTGTATTTTCATATAAGATAACCAAAATTTCAATTCCTGAATCATAAGTTGAATTTTGTCCTTCATCTTAAAATCACTATGGAAATATTTTGCGATATTAATTGATCTCTTATATAAAGTCTGTTAAATATTCAAGCTTCTGCAATCATTCTCTTTCATGAAATTCAATTCCGAAAAAAAAAATGTTTGAATTGCCTCAACTCCTTAAGTTTCCTTGTGAAAGCTATTTCATTTCTGTATGCAAATACGATAAAATATATCTGATGCCCATATCTTCAAACAAAGATGTTTGCTGAATCAGCTTTAACGAAATTCATAATTTGACACAAACACTTCTTTTCTCTAGTTGATGAATGATAACCGTTTCTGATTCGTTCAAAGTCAAGTAACTATCTACTATCACATTGTCATCTATTATCACGTTGCAATCCAAAACATAGTCAGATCAGAATAGAGAAAAGCTGTCCTTTTGTGTGCGTTCGATAGATGAAAAACTAAATGACAAAGTCCTTTATATGAAGTGAAATGACAATGACAATTAGGCGTACAAATTATTTTCAAAATATACGTTGACTATAGTGTTATGATATATATACGTCTCGATCATTCTTCCTTGTATCTTTTGAATGCCAAATTTGAAATTTTAAATCTTTATTTATAAGAAGAATAATTTATTATCCGGCTCCCTTTTGCTGAATTCAAATCCTATTACAATTTTCTAATATATCTTTCATCATAATTATTCCAAAAAACTATTATTATATTATTTCTTCACAGCTGACAAATGTTAATGTGAGAAATGGCTACCATTGGTATAAAAATAAAAATTGTTCAAACTTTATTCTTCTAAGTCTTTTTGTTTATAGAGTTATTGCATTAGCATATAAGCATACAAACACGCTGTCAAAAAAGAAAAAGAAACATAACTTTAAAAATGGAGATTTCTCACGGTGTCGGAATTTCATAATCAAAAATAAAAACAAACCAATAAACAGTCTTAAAGAATCAGAGTCAAATCTTTATTGGGGAGCTGTTTCAAATTAACTTGTGTTTTTTGTGTTTTAGTATTAATTAATTTCCCTTTTAATTATTTTAATTTCCATTAATTCTCATGCTCTTTCCTGTTAGAGGAAAAACAACATTTTTTTAGTTAATTATAAAAATTCACACAAAAACTCCAAACAAAATATTCCGTTGGGGTTTCTTTTTACTAATGAATAAATTAGGCTTGATTGCATTAACATTATTTAATGACTTTTTCTAATTGTTTGATGGGTGTTTTTGCCATTTTTATTCTTAAAAATGAGGAATTAATATTTTTTTAGTTCACCGATAACTACTGCATGAGTATCCTTGTCAATATTGCGCATTTATCAATTTCATTTTAAATACATGGCTGAAAAAATTGTCATTTTATTTAAATTAAGATTTAAATTTGATAAAAAAAAGATTGTATTTACTTTCAAGATTCCTCTTCCTCTCTTACCCTTTTATTTTTAAATTTTCAACATTATGTATTCTGATATTCAACATTATATTACATCTTTATTCATAAATTTTTGGAGCTTGTATTGTTTTTTTTGTGCGCTTATCTTTTCATAAGAATTTTATCTGTTTACTAGTTTTTTGAGTAATTATCTTTATTTCTAAATAGTCACATTTACTATGCTTGTATTTAATTTCAGTCTAAGCTTTAAATAAATTAAACAAAGACAAAATTTCAAAAACATGCTAATAATGGTGTATGAAGTCGTAGAATTTTATTTTTTAAAATTGTTTTCTAATTTTTTTTTTTTTTAAGTTTTCACTTATAATTCATCACTGTAACTTTTATGAAATCCTGAAATGACTTTTTTTTCATCAAATTCACAAGCATATTGGAGTCATTCATATATTTTAAAATTAAATTAAATTAATTAATTGATTTAAAATTAAACTCTCAAAAGGTTAAATTGAAATATTGTTATCAAGAATATACAAATGAATATTTCAAAATTCTATATTGTGAGTGAGCAGAAAATCGTTTCAAAAGTTCTATCTTGAAAAAAAAAAGGAAACAAAAGTTTATAAAATCGTGTGAAAATAGATAATAAATGAATGTCATTTTTACTTTTTCGTATACGCAGCATAGATAAAGCACAATAAACAACAACGCTTCAGACGTCCCTGAGTTCAATAAACGCAATTTTAGAAAATGTCTTTCTGTCAATCTGACTGTGACAAAAATAATTTCAAAAAAGCGCTTTGAGCTAAACTGTTGGCATTTGCTATTTCGGCTTGTAAACCAAATTTGCAGAATTATATCAAATTTTAAGTAAAATCAGTTCAGAGAAAGTCCGTCATTCCGATTGTTCGAATATAAGTTAATATGATAATTATAAAACAAAGATAGTTAGATCAATAAAATTTGGTACACACATTCAACATCTATAGTGTAGATAGACACCGATCACTACAACCTCGGGTTTACTGTCTATCGGTCTGTAATTTCATAGAACTTTTAACGGAATTACTCAGAAACGCAATGACTTAAATATATCAAATTTGATATGCGATTTTGTGATTACAAGCGCAGTTTTGTATCAAATTTTTATTTCAATGGGTTTAGAAAAACGTGTATAAAACAGAAGTTCGATTTTTGGGTACTGTTAACTCATGGAAGGATTAAGCGCCAAATAACTCGCCAAGTGTGATGTGACACATTAAGTAAAAATGCTAAATTCACGCCATATTTCATAACTATTACACGCCAATGAAATGTAAGGCGTTCTCTGACAAGACAAGTTTATTTTTGAGTATACGAGAAAGTTTTAGAGAGACCACTCCCACTGGTTTAAACTTATAGTATATCTTAACATGGATTATTGTGTAAAAATGCAGAGGAATAGTTATTAGTTATAAATTGTTTGATTGAAAAGTAATAATTGATTGAAAAAATGAAACACGGTTAATTAAAAATCTTTTAAATAATGTGATTTCTTATTTTTCTGTAATGTTTTATACTCACAATTATTTTACATGGAAATGAAAGGTACACAACGAATATGAAGTACAACATATATGAGATATAAAGAAGGAATCAGTATGAAGCATTTCAGAAAAATAATATATATACCAATTCTTACTTCTCATATACTCCATCATATGCAACGAAATGAAGATCTTCTCGGTTGGGAAGAGAGGAGCAATTATTAGCTCGCAAAGCTGAGTGCCATAAGTAATTCGATTTTCTTGCAAATTCCACCAAATGAATTATCCATCCGTAAGTCATGAAAAAGTAATGACCGGAAGTGCCGACCTCAGGAGGAGAGACATGGTTACATGTATCATATTCTTCTATGAAATTGAATCCTTTGTGGTACATCTCGAACGCAAATTCAGGCTGTAAAGAAATTTTTTTATAGAAATCACTTACTATGATGTTATTGAAGTTATTTCGGGGAATAAATGAATTATTAATAATATGAGACGAAGACGAAATTTTCATTTAATACAACATAGTAAATAGATTATATATTTTTAAGAATTATGAATACTTACACCTTATCTTCATTTTCAAAATCTTCCAACATTTTCTTCTACTTAATAGAGGATGAAATGAAATAAGTTTAATGCTCGCAATGTTATAGAAATATAATTCTAAATGCAGAACAATAAATGTTGACGTGTATAAATTTCCCCTTTGAATTGAACGCAATTGACAAATAATAAGCTTTGGTCATTCCAAATACAACAGTTGGTGTTTTTTTTTTATACTTGCAAAAAGAGCTTGATGTTAATTTGATTTGATTTGATTGTTTTTTTATGGCGCAAGGATATGGATGTTTTTCATATGTTTTATGGATGTTTATTCATAATGTCAGATCGAATATCATGAAATAATTAATAAATAATCAATCAATGTAGATATTACATGTTTTTTCTTCTTGATAAAGGTGCGATAATTACTCTGGGTGTTCAGATCTTCATTCTGTGTATCTTCAACACAACAATCTAAGCTAGCTTCTAAGCCAGCTGAAAGTAGGTTTCTTGAAATCCACAAGTAATATCAGTTCAAGTTTAGCCAATATAGCAGAAAGGAACCAAAATTTCAAACAAAACATGTTGACGTTTCTTTTTAATTTTATTTTAAACGTTTTGTAATAAAATTTAATTCAGAAATCGAAAATTCTGATTTAGAATAAAAAAAACCTGAATAAGTGTTCTTGGCGATGAAAAACAGTATATATTAGCAGGATTGAAATATCGTAATATAGCTCTCTAATGCAAAAATTCGAATAATTTAGCCATTCAAGTATGCATATGTAAATAGTAATGTATAAAAAATTAACCATATAATTAGTTATCTTTTTACTATTCCACAGATGCAAAAATACAAGAGCTTATGACCATTGAAGAATCTTTACTTTAAGGCTAATAAGGAAATATTTATATTTTCTGATTGCAAAGTCAAATTCAATTGATTTTCCATTCAAATTAACAAAAAAAGAGCAGCTAAGAAGCGCCAGAAATCTCAAGTTACTTCCTTTATTCAATAATATCTTAAAGTGGAAAAACAACGTCAAACCCATTTGACCATCAGAATCCGTACAATCGATAAGCAATAAATTGTTAATAACTGACTTCGCGCAGTCCCTTATAATAGATTCGAGTGTAACAGCTTGCATTTCCCCATTCATAAACTTCTAAAACTTCAAAATTCTCTTCTTTTTAGTGATAGATTTGCAAGTGGAAAGGTCTTATATTGATCATTATTGGAATTCTATATTTGAAAGGCATTGGAAAGTTCGCGAACGCAAAGTTAAAGAAATGGCTGTTAAAGCCATCTGAGTCTGCTACTTCTTGAATGCAAAAAAAATATATATATATTTGATATTATAGAAAATTTTCCATTTTATTCTCTTTTTTTACTTCGTCTTTTCTAAGAATCAAATTCTTTTAACCGAAATTAAATGAAAAATTCTAAAGAAAAAAAACTTTGTTTTTAGATCGATGATAAGGAAATAAACATCAAGTAGAAATTTTGACTACATTCTTTTACTATTTTTCATTCAGTGATGTTTCCCGAATTTGAATATCTTCTATTCTTTTCTTTTTACTTAAAAGTTTCAGGTTTTTATAAATTCGACATTTTAAAGTGATCTTTTCTTATCCATATAAATCCAAAATCCTAGTTATTTTTGTTCTAAAATGAATTCTTTTGTAATTTGTTTTCAACTACTTTAAATTTTTATACAATAAACAATTCTTCTGACTTTTATTTCATCAAATATTCAGCCGTAGTTTACACAAGTGAGTAAAAGGGATTAAAATCAGTTTAAACAGTTGCTGATCTCATTAAAGATCATGCGGTTTAATCTTTATTTTGAATTCGTAAATCTACAATTACCGTCCAAAAATTCAAAAGCGCTTTGTTACAAAAAATTGTCTGTTAATTGCACGATGAAAGTAGTCCAACAGGTTCCGCAATGGATGAAGATTCCGTATTCAACTAGTAAAGGCGAAACACAAACAAAATCGCATGGCCGAATGATTTCAAAAAGTGGCGCAGATATCAAAACAGCTTACGGTGAGATAGATCTCACCAAGCAATTAACACTCTATAGAGAGAATCACGAGACAAAATAATTTCATTTCTCGATCAAATTCTGTGACAGGACAAAGAATTTTCTGAAAAGATATAGGCTTCTAATAGAGATATCGCCAAAATTCATGTATTTTTTTCAAACTCCTATTTTCGTCACGAAAATCACTAAATTCATCGCCAATCGCCGCCAAATTTGTGGCCTAGGTCGGAATCATTGGCTTGACATCTATTAAAACTCTCTAGTTAAAGCTAAGATTAACTGTATTAGGACGCAATATCACAGATTCTTAGCAAATTATTTTCAGAAATATTGTTTCCAAATTTCAAAAGACTGAAATATTTTCCAATACAGCTTTAAATAACATTTTATTTTATGTTAGAATATTCAAATCTCGATTTAAATTATTTAATTTGAATCTTAAATATCTATTTTCATTCTAAATTAAATATTTTGCTTTCATTTCGTCTCTTTTACATTTATGACTGGAACGAGAAACAACATTGTCTTTCTCATTTGACTGAGTCGATGATATTGTATTTCTTTTTCTTTCTTTCCTTTTCAGAAGACGAAAACTCGAAAATCGATAAAAATAATCAAGCGGTAAAACGAAAATGAATGATTCTCAAATGGTTCCCTGAGGCATCTAGTACTAATAAATGAACCGACGGCTCTTCAAAATTAATCAGACTGAATATTTCATTTCATACAATACAGTAAAGTAAAGTGTAACACCTCCGAATTCTATTGGGAATAAAAGAAAAAAAAAGTAAAAATTGCATCGTTCGCTTAGTTCCATAATTATTTGTTTCAGGTTTGAAAAAGATAATTTATTTAAAACTTCTATTTAGAAAATTAAATTTTAAATCTATATGGTATATACATGTATGCAAAAAGGATAATATGTTATCTTTTAAGCTCAAAGGTAATCCTATTGGGTTTAAAGTAAGTTTTAGGGTATCTTAGTTACAAAAATAATAATTACTCATTCTGACAGAATTTCAAATACTAATGGCTTGATTTCTCAAAAATGGCATATACTTTTTCTATCGTGTAAAATATGCGATTTAGACGTTTTGCATTTAAAACGTTTGAAAGTATTAAGTTTAAATTTGAAAGAAACATCTCTGTGCCCCTTGCGTGTTTTATCAACTATGATACTGAAGTTTCGTTGTAAACAGTTAAAAATAAGTCAAAGCAGTCGGTACAAAATTTATTTCTTTTCCATTTTCTTTATTAAATATCTGATTAAAGTAAGTAAATTTTATTGCATGAAATTGTTTTTCTCACTGATCTCCTTCAGTAACAACCTTCCACATTAAAATCTTAATTATTTCGAAACAATAATGAAAATATTATGTAAAGCTGAAAAGAGGAGTTAATTGTATTAAATGCATGCTTAAAGATTCAAAACCATTACTTACAGTGAAGTTATAAAATAAAGTATCTTTTGCCCACAATTTCGATAGTAAATATAACATTTGTGTATTTACAAAGAGAAAGGGGATACGGAAAGATTAAACAAAGACAACTGGCGTAGGAGAATAATTTTCTAAAAACACATGAAAATTATTTATATTGTACAGAAGAAGGGTTTCTATATGAATCCTTAAAGACATCATCACCTTTTCTTTTCAATCAATGCCCCCTCCCCGAGGTGTCAATTGATATACTATGGAAAATGGACTCGATCGCTACTTCAGGAACATGACTAATAAAGGTACTTGGCAAAGAGAAAGAAATTACTAAATTAAGATCTATATTAAAGATATTCAATCAAACATCATCTCTAAATAACTTATCGATTAGTCAGATAATTAGTTTGAAAACAAAATGATAATGAAATATATCATTGAGCTAAAACCAGTAGCAATCAATTAGCAATTTCAATAATGCTAGCATATAAAGATGAGAAGCTCGTTTTATATTTTAAAATTATGATTCATGTTTTTAAGGCGCAATAAAATTTTGAAATTCCAACAGCACTACATCATAGTTGATTAAATTCAAAAAAGAATAGTAAGAATAATTATAGGATTTAAATCAAGCTTTGTATATTATTTCATAAAAACTAAATTCATTTCTGTTATCTTACAGAGAGAATAGATTATTATTCTACATTATGGAAAACGAAATAGCAATATCTGAAACTATTTTGTAATCAACATTGATGATCTGCATTTTGATGAAGCAAGAAAACTAAATAATGAATGAAAACTGACAAAATTTACTATTAATAATTGCATTTTATATGACAACAGCTCCAGAAAATGATACAATTATGTAAGAGACATATAGTTAACTACATCTAAAAAATCAGAAATTATTCCGCATCAAAAAACAAACAATCAAACTTTAATATATCTTTGTGGAAATTCGATCCATTAAAATAAATAATTTAATAATTTTTCTCATAAAAACGAAAAATTGGAAATATGAAAATAGTTTTGGTTAATATAATCTGTGTAAAATGAATGAAAATTGTATTTAAAACATAAACGTTGTATAAAATGCATTTTTTACTTCATTGTTCAAATTCATTTCATGAAAGATTGTTTTTTTTCCTTGAAATAAGATAATGTTCTTTGTATTTTCGATCTCAGAAAATAGATCTGAAGAATAACCATTACCACTGCCTTTTTGGCTCCGAATTCCGACAAGCTGTTTCACAAAGACATTTCTTTGTCTACACAGCAAAGTTTCAAGGTCTATTCTACCCCTTATATTATTCCTTATGCCAAATAAAATTCTAGATTACTCCGAATATGTACTAAAAGCGGTTAAATGTAACTCTGGCCATATTCTCTAATGGCTGTCTGTTTTGCGTTGGCATTTAGAAAATGTCAGCCAGAATATTCATATTTTAATTTCAGTTAAAAGGATGGAAATAAATGTTTTTACAGTAATTATTCGTGTTTTTTCTCCTTCATTTACAATGTTCGAAATTTTTCTTAAAAACGTATATAAAAAAAGAAATGATAACATTTTATGATAATATTTTCTTGCTTTGAATAATAATAATAATTCAGAAATGTTATTAACAACAATCCGTAATATTAAATAGCTGTTATTTCGATGCTTTTAGATCAATATGCTGTACCCCCAAAAATCAGATTTTTATCGAGTCAATGCCTTTTTTCTCTCTTTCAAAAATTTGGTATAATTTTTTATTTTTATATGCTTACATGTATTTTTTAATATAGAGCACCTAAAGTGCACTACGACCGCATCCACAAAATCGAAATAATTCCTTGAAACTGTAATGATTCAGCTTCTTCCCTGGGTGACCACTGTGACATTCCTTTTTCAAACACTCGATAATTTACATTCCGGGCCATTCTTCATCAACGAAACTCCCACAGTGTTAAGTGCCTCCAGATTGCCAAATGAAAGACCCTCCTTTTAAGTACGGTCGTCTGGCCAATTAGTGCTAATCCAGATAAGGAGCCACACGTGCGTTTCCCAGGGAAATAAATCGTGTCTTCGAAAGGCGAGAGTGTCAAACACTCCAGATGTCCTTCATTTTTCCCATTGTGGAGGGTGGATCATCAATGGACATTTCCCACGGGCAACCAGAGACGATTCAGATTGTTCTGAACGGTGATTGGGTAACAGGGAGTGGACAGGAAAGGTGGAGTCTGAGAGAAAGATAAAAGGTGAGATTTTTCGGAAGAAGAGGGAGAGAGGAGCTTGGTATGAAGTGGACTTCTGAGAAAAATTCAACCCGAAGGAAATTCGGTGGATTCCTAGAGCTAACCCTGCAGTAGCGTGAGACGCCAACCGCCTGTTAGCTGTTCTTGTGAAGGCGTTTTCTCCAAATTTGTTCGAGGAACTATTCTTGTTTAAATTTCGTGCTATAAATAGCATCATTCATTTAACCTAGATGAGAAAGAGTTGTTTTTATGTAATAAGCTGTAAATAAAGAATTTGATCATAACGCTACCTGTTATTGGATCGAGACTTTACAAAACAAACAAATTATGAAATTTCAGTATGAAAACTACTGGTTATTTTTGACAGCAAAATGAATTTTATGCATCAAAAAAAGTTACTTCTTCCTAGATTAATTTCAGGAAATTAATTTTTCCCCTTCCAGTTAATAGCATTAGTATAGAGCATGGGCATATTCATTGTTCAAAAACATAAAAAGATTGTAAAATTCGGTTAAATAATACTCAATTTATTAAAGTTTTTTTTTTTTTTTTTGTCCAAATAGACAAGATAAATTCTTCGAATAACAATGGAAATCTGAAACATTCACTATTATCATACTTTTAAAAGACATTACAGTACTACTAACATTAATTTTCATTTTTTGATATTTTTATCAATATTATAACTGTGCAATTATATTTTTCTTTGTACCTGTTTCTGAGAATCTGATGTATATTAACTTGTAAGGGAACCTTAGTTTATGATCGCCATAGTATATTTTTTAAAGCTACATTCATCTAACCATTTTTAAATGTTTTAAATCGTTTTAATGTTGTGTAAATGTTAAAAAAGAAGTTTACGCATGAGTTAATCCGGCCCTGCCTAAGCATCTGGGATAGATGAATATCGTGGTGACAATAGGGCGGAGGCAACAATTGAGCTTTTATTGCAAACTCAGATAATTCTACTCTTTCCATAGGAGGAATGACCCGCCATTGAAGCAGAGGTAACTCAATTAAAAAACATTTCAGCTTTATTTTCTCACACCCATATTCGGAATGCTCCCTGGTGGAAGGCGGGACATACGATAAATACAATGGTAATGATAAATACTTTGGTAATTCATTGTTATTATTTTTCTGCATCAGAAGTTAGATAAAAATTACATGAGCCTATTGAAAATATCTATCTAAACACATGTTATTATCATGAGTACATATTTTTCTATATTAGAAGAAAGATATTTTTTACCTTTTAAGTAATCTAAATATATTAACTGAAAAACTAACAATAATTTTGAAATTGTTTAAATGTCCATTGAAGCATATTTCAAGTCAATTGATTTATTGAAACCAATGAAAAGATAATATTATCTTTTAAGTAATTGATTCGTTTTTTAATTTTTCAAGCGAAAATTCCCTACGAATTGGAAACAATATGAATCGATACGTTATTTGGAATGGAAAGAAAACATTCCGAGTTGAGGAGAGAGTTTGTACAAGACTAAAATTATTTTCAATGTTATTTTTGCTCATTTGTAATGAAAACTGGTGATGTAGATTAGAATTATTTGTATGTGCTTATGCATGCTTGCATATATTTTCCTAGCAATCAAATAAAAATATTTGCCTATTTCAATTTACGAAATATAAATTATACTAGCAAACTATTGTATGAATTATTGATTGATTTTGTAAATAAATATTATTAATGAAACTAAAATTAAACTTAATTTTGCTTGATGACTTTTCTTGAGGAGAAATGATAGTATTAAATCAAACACTTAAAACAAAAAGTGTTTTTTTTATATTTGATATTTTATATGAGAGATGCAATCCTTAACACTTATTATGTGTTAAGAATAGCATCTCTAAAATGAAATTACATAATAATACAATAATACATAATTACAATTACAAAATAATAATACATAAAAAGAATAATTTCTAATACATTATTCACATCATACCTACGCCACTATCATTTATATAAATTGCAAGCAAATAATGCCAGTAAGTAGGTCTGGATTAAAATACGACGGCATGAAAAAAAATGCAAATGAGAAATAATAATAAAACTCCTTGAAAACACACATTTATTTGCTTGACAAAAAGTAAAACTGTTTCAATTTTAATTATTTTTTACTTTTTAGTCTTTCAAGAATAATTCATTATTTAAATTTTACTTAAACTTTAAAACAAATCGTTCTGAAATTTGCTAAGAGACAACACCAAGTACAGGAAAACATGATTAATCTATACTTATAATAAAGCTCAATGTGTGTGTGTGTGTGTGTTGGCGCTCTACAGGCCAGACCGTTTGACATACAGCTACCAAATTTGGTACATGTATACCTTGGAGGTTGGAAATGTGCACCTGGGGTTTCTTTTTTCGAATTTTTAATTAGAATTTTAATTATTAATTAAAAACTAACTTTCCCGCAAAAAAAATCTTCCATTTCCCCCACCGCCAACTTTTCCGCCAAAAAAAAAATCTTCCATTATCCCCAGCGCCAAACGAGAAAGGCTTCAGTTTTTTTTCTCCCAACAGTAATGAGGCTAGGGTTAAAATTTTTCGGTGGATTATTTCAATCGGTTCTGTTTATTTTCTTAATGTTTGATGCATTTAAAATTAAACATTGTTAATGAATCAATCTTTCAGATTCATTCTGAAGTACTTTTGAATTAAAATAAAAGAGAATAAAGGAAATTAAAAATTTCTAATCCGCATAGCGTTACCCCAACTGGCGTAGAAAAAATCACGTATTTGCGTTACGTAACCGGCGAAGAAAATTCACGCATGCGCATTCTGTTCTGATTGTTGCCATGACAACGTTATCAATGGATGATTTAAATTATTTTTGGGTTAGTTGCATGCTTTTGTAAGTAAATTGTATTTATGTTAGTTATATATTTTTTCTATATGCTTATAGTTTTAAGTATATCGTTTTTTAAGTAGTTTTTTTAAAACCTATTTTCAACCGTTTATTTTAAACGATTCGTTTTATTTTCTTAGTGTTTGATGCATTTAAATTTAAACATTGTTAATTAATCGATCTGCTCATAATGAATCTAAGAAAATTTAGTTGACCAACTCTTGAGATATTACATAAATTTAAAAAGATATTCTTTAGTGCCCATAAAGTTTAAACGCTGAGTGACTCTATTTTCAGTAATCAGATTATAAAAAAATGCTTTGTTTCAGTAAAAAATATTATTATATTAATTGAAGATAAATTCTTTCCACTTTAATTTAAAGCATAAATTCTACGGGTGCTAACAGAAAATGAGAGAGATACATATTACGTTATGACTGAAGGCCTTTATAATATTATGAATGAATTATATGATAATAAAAATTTGAAGTTTTAAAATATTTTGATGAAGAAGCTATTAAAGTAGAAATTGCATAAAATATTTAATTATTAAAATTTTAACGAACATTAAGATTGGCGAACCGGCTGGTCGCCAAAGGCGGCTAGTAAGAAATAAGTTTCCCACTTCACAAGGCTCTAGAATGCGTCCTACTTGTCCAAATGAGATAAAACTTAAATTACAAATAATTTAAATCTTGTGTTCTTCAAATTCATCAACAGATGGCGCTGTAGTACAAATGTTATTTATTTACTTGTATTGAAAATGTGATACATAATTTTCATTACAACGCATACGGTTGAAGAGCAAGATAATGTTGTTTTCCAACAAAACAATGCTCGCCAATATTCCCAGACTAATAGAAGCTGCTAAAGCGGCAATTAGCGTTATTTTATTTATTTATTTTGTGATAAACTTTCTGTTTACTTTTTCTCTTAGATAGGAATCAATTCTAGCTAAGATTTAATCGATTAGCGGAGAGTTGTCAGCAAAATCCCAGAGCTCTAAATCTATGAAATAAAGGAAACACTTGTCACTGAAATCCTCATCCATTGTGTCGCAAATTTTAGACAATATTTGAAAGGAAATTGAATGCATTCCAATGTGTTATGTTTCATGAAATGCAGCCATATGAGTAATATTTAATGCTGTATGCACAGAATGTTTCAAAAATCACGGCACCAATTTTAAGGAATCACAGACTAATCTAAACAAGCGCACACTTTTAAGTTTCAAAATATCTTTTATATATAGAGAGAGAAAGAGAAAGGGAGATAAACCATTTTTGCCTTAAAAACTACAGAATTAATGATTAATAATAGAAGTACTTTAAAAATTTACAGAAACCTTTATCTTGCACTCGTCTTTCAAGAAAATATCATGTGTCATGCTTATTTCACTTTTTATTGGAGAGTGTTAAAGATTTCACTTTTTTAAGCTTAATTTGCAATAAGAGTTAAGTTGATATTTTAATTTCAACGTTTGTCAACGTAATGGTAATACGATGATAAACGCTACTTTTTGCTATGCACCCGTTCGCACCCATGCTCGTTCTGGTTAAATTTTAGTTTTATTTTGCGTGGAATAAAATGTTGGAAAATATGCTTAAACTAATTTTTAAATTGATTAAAAATAGAAATTTAATTCATATGTTAGAAAATTGGTATCAATGAAATTTTTTTTTAATTTTAAAATGGTTTTAAAATTATTTTTGTATTCAATATTTTCGGATGTTTTAGTGAAGAAATGGAAAAATTTCGCTTAATTTTTAATTAAATAGAATTTTAGTATCATTCTTAATACGTCACTACTAGATGCATATTCATATCCTCCAAAGTAAACATGTGCCAAGATTAGTAGCTTTTAGTCTAACGGTCTGACTTGTAGAATGCCAACGCACACTAAATACACATTTATCTTTATGATAAGTAAAACTAAAGATTTGAGTTTTATCCTGACTAGTATCAGTATTTAATGGAAAAAAAGGAAAAGTTGATTTCCATTGAGAGCAGTGTTTTTGTATAGATGGAAGGAAAAGATTGTCTAAAATTTAAAGGTAATCGTAAAAATATATCGTTACCTGAGTGATGTATTTCTTGTACTTATCAAGAAATCCAAATGTCAAAATGCCTGGTACATATCTGAAATCGTTTGAGTTAGATCCTTTCTTCAAGAGAAATTTCTGCTGACTGTTAGACAGTAAATTAAAAAGAATTGAAGGTTCAATTAGGATGACTTCAACATTTAAAGCATATGCAGCGGCAGAAAATGAGCGTATTACATTTAATCGAGTCGAATTTTCTGATGTTTCGGATTGCTGAAAAGTTAGAAATAAATTAATTAACACACACTATTTCGATATAAAAATATGATTACTAATAAGTTATACAGTTCTATATACATTATAATTATTCTTGAATAATAACTAGTCGCCTTTGGTAGCTTATAGATTTGATAGGAATTGGTTGCGTTTGATTCAAAATAAATTCCTTATACGTTATTGGATGCTCATGATTTTCTCAGCAAATAAAGAATTTGCCTAATGAAATCGGGTCTCATGACATTATAGTGGCATTGAAAACTTAAATGCCTTGGTTTCTTTTAATTATAAATTTCACTTTGACTTTTGAGGCAATGTCACTTTCAAATTCCACATGCAAAACTATTCTGATATTTATCATAATTTTCAGCAATAATAATAAAAAAAAATTCACTTTGTTAAATATTTGATGAAACAAGGAAAATGGTTCGAAATTCGTTGTAACATTGAAATGGATTATTAAAAATCATGCAAAAGAAAGCAAATTATAAGTTCAAATTAATTGCAAATTATAATCATAATATAATAATTATAAGTTATAATATTCAAAAAAAAATCTGAATGGCAATTAAAGTGATATCATTAATTTCATATTGAATAATTTTGTTATTTTATAAATTTTAAAGAAGTGTAATTTTAAATTAAAAATTTTAAAATAGCATCAAATTTGTATTAGAAATTATAACGGAAAAAATCAAAACTGCTTGATTTTTAATTAATTGAAAAAGCAATCGCTTCGAAATTTACATTCTCTTCTTCTAAACAATATCTCAACTGAATTTGATATCTTTAAACCCAATGGTCTTTCCTATGGGGAGCTTATGTACATACATACATACGCATACATGACACCTGCATTTTCTTTAACACATTCACGGGCAATATGCTTACAGCAGTCAAACATTTATTCTATTCCTAAATACAAATGGCAGCTATACCCATCAATAAAAAAGATTACAAAAATGTTTTTTTAAGCATCACACCCACTTCTATACCTGTCTATTTATATTTCAAAAGAAACGATACTTTAACACATAAGATAAAAATATAACTTTGCTCGTTCAACTCATATTTTAAAATTGTCAGCGAATGTATTAATAAATATAAATCATGATTTCAAAATATAGACAGAATAATTCCCAATTCTTTTCAAAAGTATTCATCTTAAAGATTATCATCGTTAATAACGTTTGATATCTAACTGTCACAAGAATTATTTTACCTACGTTTATTAATATATGATACAGACTATCCAAGTCTTTAAGTTCAGCAGCCCTGTAGAAAGACGCTATTTCCTGAAATAGAAACAAAGCTTAGTTCAGTTAAATTAATATCCAGTTTTGAAATACAACTAATGATATTTTAGGGAGAATATCACAATTAGTATTTTGACGAGTATGGCACAACACTTGGGTACTCACACTTAAAACTTACAGGCCATACAAATTTGTAAATATTTTAATCCAGTCGAATTGTCAGGAAAAGCATTAAAACAAGAAAAAAGTACCTAATAGCAATTTTAAAAAACTAATTTGTTTAGTTTGCTATCGATAAATTATCTCTGAGATTGCATCTGGATATGTTCCCGAATAAAGGTTGGCAATTAAAATATTATTATACGCTTTTAGCCCTCTCACAACTAAGCTGACCCAACTCGGTCGAGCAAATTCCATACTACTGGGTTGGTTTGGAGCAGATTTCTGTTTCAAACGAGGAATGCAAACTTAAGCGAGGGTATCCTTGGTGATAAATTGCTTTACATCTTGCACACCTCGTTAAAAACAGACATCGGCTCCAAACAGGCCTATTAGTATAGAACTTTCATGGCTGGAATGGGCCAGCTAAGTAGTGAGAGGGTAAAATAGGAAGATATGTTCATCTGAGTGGAACATTTTTAATAAGAAAATAATAGGTATTATAAAATTTATAAAATGAGCTGTCGAATGTTATGTTAACTTAAGTAGGTTAAGTGTAAATAAGTTTGGAAAAATATGTTTTATTTTTTAAAAAAGCATAAGCGTAATATTTCAAATTCAAATTAAAAACATGCTACATCGAGGATAAAAAGTTAATATTGGCATTTATATTAGGTTTTGAAAAATTCGACTTTGGGAAAAAAAGGGACGACAAAAAAAAAAAATGCTTAGAAAAATTATTTTTAACGGTATTTTATTCTAACTGTCAGATTCAGAGAATCGAAAAATAACTCAGTTCCGAAATCGTTATTGTATGATTTGAAATGATTTTAAAACGATGGATTTTTTTAAAGAGATAAAAATCGAATATGAAGTATCAGTTCTTAAAAGCAGGATTAATTTATTAGTATTTTTTTACTATTTAGTACTATTTTTAATTTAGTATTTTGAAAATTTATGTTTACATATAATATAACAAAAACATTATTAAAAGTCAATAAATACTATAAAAAGTGATAAATATAATTAGTTGTGAAAAATAATTTTGATATCTATCTTTTTAAAACATGTTAAACATCTTAATGAAGAAAACTGTTAAAACTCATTTTAATTCCTATTTATATTGCAGACTGTGTAATATAATACTTGCTCCTATAGAAACATATGTGATTATACAAAGGCAACTCCTCTACCTCCTAGACAGGTAGTTTTATAGCACATGTTAATTTATTAAATTTAAAATATAATCATAGTAATTATATCAGCTATTTACAGCTACATTATCATATCATAATGCAATTACCTGTTTCAAACTATTAATTCATCACACTTTCTAGCGGTAATTTCAGTCTGAATTCGATTATCTTTTAAGAAACCAGCGTGAGTGCGAAAGGAAAAAACAAATTGTTTTGATGAAAACAATTTTTTATCAATTTAACAAAAACAATTTTTTTAAATCTCACTTTTTGCAGTATACTAAAAAGTAGAAATTCTTTTATTTTGAGTAACATCTTCTAAGTTTCAATGTATTAATATTATAAATTTTTAATACTAGATTTTTTAAAATTCATTACTAAATAGCGACACGTGTATGCTATTAAAATTATTATTGTTTAATTGATTATCTTCTTGTTAATTTTTAATTCATAATAAAATATTATAAATATAATAATTACAAATGTAATAAATAAATAAACTAAAATAAAGAAACTTGATGAATTCAATACTAGATGCCGTCTGCTGTAAATATAAATTCATTAATATATTTATTATTTATATTTTATTTATTTACAGAATCAAAATTTATTTATATTAATAGATTTAGTCACAAAACCATTTATTTCATCAATGAAACACAAATATGCAAAATTCCAAAAACCTAACAAATGAAAATCTATTATAAAAATAAAGTAATATATCAAGTTAAAAAATGTACAAAAGCACACTTTTATTAGTGTACTAAAAATTAGATATGTTTTAAATGCTATTATTTTTTTTGTTTGTATGTTATAACTAATATTAATCCTTAATCTCGAAATCAATTTTTTCTGGAATTTACTACCAGATGGTACTGCTGGTTTAGTATCGCATTTCAATTAAAGGAATTGATAAACTAATTATTATATTCTGAAATGATTAAATTGGTATTTTATGAGCAAATAACATAACAAGGGTTGAAAATTCCAAATATTTTAACGCATCATAGTAAGGAAGGGATCAAGAGATTAGAAAATTCCCTCTTCACAAAATATTTCCCGTCAGCAAGCAGGGAAAAGATGATGGATTCCATCTGCCCTGAAATTAAAGAAATCCCCAATCCCCCATGTCCTCCTCTAATTTTATTAGAGTTGGAGTTATGAGGGGGGAAAAGGGGATGAAAAGGAAAGAAAATAATGAGTGCAAGCATTTAGCAATTTGTCATAAAACTCGCCAAAGTTAAGGTGAAGGTGAAGGTATAATGATTTTTTATCCCCTAAGCTTTTTCAGCTGTCTAAAACTTTCTGCATAGAAAGTTTTCGCTATGATGATGCAACAATTAGCCTAATTTGAATGATCATTTTATTCTTAATCGATGGAAAATTGCAGGAAATAAAAATTTTATCCTCTTCCCCTACCATTTCCACATTCTTTGAGTTTCGTAGGAGTTCATGAACTCCGGCGAAATTTATATCGTTCTGTACCATATTTTACGTCCACTTAGATCCAAACAAAATTATTTGAGTTTCCTTGTCCAGTGGGGAATGAATTATCTTGTAAAATGGGCAAAGTTTTGTAGATACGGGGGAAACTCAGAAAGTAAAAGATCTTTCACAATTTTTCTTTTCAGAGTTGGTAATATTGCTGATATCCAGAGCTGAATTAAAGTATTCGGCAACACTTCTATGCACCGTGGCACCCTTATCCCCGCTTTAGTCGTCTGTTAAATATGACAGATCCACTGTTGATCTGCACTAAGGAGGAAATGAGGCCATTGATTAGCTTTTTGTTAGCGGAAAGTGTTAAACCTGCGTAAATTATTCTTCGAATGCAAGGGCAGTATGGTAACAGCTGTTTATCGCGAAGCTATACCTATGAATGGATAGAGCACTTCAAACAATAACGACGTGAAGACAGAAGATTGAACAGTCGATCGATATATGGCCGGAACACTCCCTATATAGTTCAGACATGGCTTCAAGCAATTTTTATATGTTTGGCCCATTGAAGAAAGCGCTAAGGGGAAGAAGAATTCCAACCGATGAAGAAGCCATTGATGCAGTGCAAAATTATTTACAGATACAACCAACATTTTTTTTCCGACGGAATCAAAAAAATTGTAAAACAATGGATAAAGTACGTTAAAGTCCAGGGTGGTTATGTAGAAAAATAATGCATGTTTCAGTTTTCGATTATTAGAATAAGTGCACCTTTTCTCAAATGTTCATTTACTTTTTGACTCTTCTTCGTATAAGCATTGTGTGCGTGCATGCAATCATGCGTAGAGTAATTTGAATTCATCCATATTCTTATAATTAATTATTCTCTAATCAACGAATTCTAAATTCACTTTAATCTTTAATTTGATGCTGAACGCGGCTTTCCCACCATCCTCAAATTCTATTCTACGTGTTGTAGTTAACGTGTTCATTTATAGTCAGGTAGGCAGGCAAATTTCTGTGAATGAATTTCATTCAAAATCTACAAATTTGGTGTAAAAATCCCTCAGCCATCTAGTTTACAGACAGAGAAAAATTAAGAACTATTTTTTTATGACTATGAGGTCTGAAACGTGGAGATGTGTCAAAATCTCATTTGAATTTTTTTGACGATTATAATACAATCGGAAAGAACTCAGTACCAAAGAATTTGTCTGACTATATTGCATTATAGAGCGATCATAAAATATTGTTCACTGATAGCACAGAGCATTCCTTATCAGCCCAAAATTGACAGATATATATCCGACATTGGCTGGCATTCAAAACGTCGAACAACATCGTGGGAATATAGTACAATATCTTATGCTAATAGAATTCATAATCTTCATTGGCAATAAAGTATTACGCTTCAGAAATCATTGTTCTGGTGCATGTTTTAGAATCAGGCTTACTAATTAAGAACATTATTTTCTAACAATTATTAATTTTCATTTAGCTTTTTTATTAATAATCATTTAGCTTTGTGATTCAATAATCATCAATTGTTAAGTGTTCGCCTTTGGAACGGTATTAAAAAAACTAATGATAAATTACTGGCACGCAAAAGAATAAATTGTTTTAAGCAATAAACTGATTGATTGGTCAAATAAATCTCATATTAATATAAAAGTTTTAAACAGTTAGTTGATTTTCAGAAAAGGCAATGCAATTTTTTTTATACGTAGATGAAGTTTTTGCTTTCAAATCTATCCAATTCAATTTGTGAATTGTTTCTATTTTAATGAATAAATAATTTTTATTTTTATAATTTTATACTTATTCGAAAAATGCCACGATTTAGAATTTTTATATTTTTTCCCTTTTTTATTTATATTTCGATTATAAATGCGAATAAATAAAATATTTCAGTGAAAGATAAGAGTAAACTTTCTCCCTTTCTTCACAAAATAAATTCTGTTTTGAGTTTGAAGAAAGTGGAAAATCTGAGTGCTTCTTTTGTTTTACGCCATTTTCACTTTTCACTTACACACGTGTGAGCTGAATCGGCGCCTGTGTGCAAATCTCTTTTCCTTTGAAAGTTTCTCCAGACCAAAACTGAGTTCTGTTATTATCTTTCGGTCTGAAAGAATGTATTTTAAAGTTTCTTTTAAATCCTTTGTGTCTGTCGTCAAGAAATACAAAGAATATTCTTATATTTTGAGCCTAAAATATATTGTATGCACCAAAAATTTATAAATAATGTGCGTTTAATATTGAATTAAATGTGTAAGATGATTTATTCTACAACAAAGAAAATATAGTTTTATTTCAACAATTTTGTAAGCTGGAGCATATGATAGCAATTTGCAAATGATATGATAGCAAAAAATATTTTTAAAAAACTTGATAAAACTCACTAGCAACTTGATAAATATTATATTATCAATGTGTTATCAGTTTTTAAATGTAAAAATAGTACATATTCTGAGATAGAAATTATTTCAATTTCAATATTTTGTTATTTATTTCATTACATATATAAATACATTATATTTTCAACTATTTTACCTCTTAACTGTTTTGCCCGAGTGCGATACGTGGATCGATTTATCGAATTTTGATAGTTGTAAGCAAAAAATAAGCCTATAACGATTATAATTCAGTATTAAAATTACTTCGAATGCATAGATAAGTCAAGTATTCAATGGATTTTCATTTGAATAAAAATAAGAAAATATTTCCAAAATAGAAAGTATCATCTTATTAGATAGTAAAGAAAATAAAACAATTAAGTGGTTAATATTTGAGTCATATATTAAAGATAGTAGTCATATCTCTAATAATAATAAATGTAAAAGTGTGTGTATGTGTTGGTTTTCTACAGGCCAGCTACCTATATTGACCTCAGTTTTGCTAAAATAAAATTTTTGCAATGCATGCAAACATATAATCAAACAAGCAAAATCTCTTTGGTTCTGCGTCGTTGTCAAATACGAGTAGAAAAAAGAAGATTAAAGATGGATCATGATAACAAGAAAAAAGTCCAAAAGTTAAATTATCTACCAAATCTTCAAAATCCCTTAATTAATTTCAAATGAAATTTCATTTAAAATAATACTACAAATAAGAGGATAATTCAAAATTATAAATGAGACTGCAATGATGCGTTGTAAGGCTTGGAATTCAGTAAACGATAATCTGTTACTGCTGTTATACTTAGTACTGTCGAATATTTATTTCCTTTTTTTTTGGCATTTGTATAGTACGAAAGATTATAATTAAAATCAGGAGTTACATTATTGTCCAGTACATTATTAATCTCAACGACCTCTAAAAATTTCATTTTTTTCCAGATAAATGAACAATGTATTTCATTAATTGTCGAAATTTAAATTATTTCAAACGATAAAATTTAGACAACAATTTATTCCTTTCTATCTAGTGTAACACACTAGACTAGATACTGCAAAAGATGAAGTAAAAAACATTTTCTTGTACTTTTTTACTATGCAATAAATTCTAATTAGTCTGTATCCAAAAAATAATTACTAAACACTTGAAATACGGTTTCAAAGTAGCTTGATCTTCTGAGTTGCGTAGACTATATTTTTTTCCCAACAGAATCAACACCGCGTGTTGGAAATTATTTTCTAAAAGTAATTCCAGCATATTTTTTCACGGCTACTCTTTTCTGATTTCTACCTTCCTACTTAGTTCTTTGTGCTTTTTTGTTATGGTTTGTAAAAAGAAATATAGATAATAGATTATTGATTAGATTGATTGATAGATTATTAATTTATATAAAATTGGATAATAGATTATTGATTAGATTAAAATTCGACTATTTCGCTAAATCCTGAAGAATAAAATTGTGATATATAAAACTATAAAACTGCCGGGTGGACAAGAAGTCCGTAAAAACTTTAAAAATTCATAAAACCCGCAAAATTAAGCAAAATAAAAAAAGGTTTTGCAGATTTAGTATCGGTAAGTCACGGGAGTTTTTTAAAATAAGAAAAAAAAAAATCGAAAAACAGCCGATAGATTGCGTTAGGATGAACGAATTCGTTGGAAATATGCAAATGAGATAGGTGATCATAAATACTTATGCTTTCCAGAATCAGTTCTCCGTTGCATGCCATTATGTAGGTTGCTGAACAAGGATGCTGAGTGGAAAAGATAAAGCTTCGTTGGTGAAGCTGTTTTACTTGAAACCAGGAATCAACGACTGTTGCACTGTGTAAATTCCGATTTCAGAAAAATGTGAAGAATGGTAAAGGACCTTTAACAGTGGCAGGCCTCATAAAACTTGTTCAGCGATTTGAGGAAAGTGGATCGCTGGAAGATCTTGTAAGGTCCGGACCACCAAGTCTAATGCAGACACGCTCTGAGCGCGTTACAGCCGAAATGGAAACATCAGCTTCCGAAACCGCGACAGAAACTAGCAGTGCACGAGAAGTTGGCAAACGCTTGGGATTACCACCATTCTCGATACGCAACATTCTTCATGGAGTTCTTAATCAGTATCCTACAAATTACAGTCTTGCCATGACTTTTCAGCATCGGACACTGTAGAGAGGGAAGCCTTTGTGAAGTGGGCTCTCTCCAAAATTGAACAAGATCCTTCCCGGGTCTTTAACATCTTGTGGACAGATGAAGCTCGTTTTTCGTCCTATGGCGACGTTAGTACACATAACTGTCGCATCTGGGCGACTTCAAATCCACGAGTGTATTCTGAGAATCCACTGCATTCCCCCAAAGTCACAGTGCGGTATGGGTTCACAGGTTCCTTCGTCATAGGACCCTTCTTCTTTTAAACATAGTGTCCGGTAAATGGGTGGAAAACGGTGATAGTAAATGATCATCGTTATTTAACGCTTCTGCGCGAAAAGTTTACTCCATATTTGTATGAAAAAGATACGTTTTCTGTTGTTACGTTTATGCAAGATGGAGCAACAATTCACACTACTATTCCAGTCAAGAAATTCCTGATACAGACGTTCGGGGAAGAGAAAATCATTAGTAGACATTGCAAATTTCCATGGTCTTCTCGGTCACCAGACATGACACTAGCAGACTTTTGGCTATGGGAAAATTTAAAATCCCTTGTGTACCGATGCCGTCCATCCAATCTGTCGGAATTGAAAGATTCAATACGCCGAGTGATGTCATGTATAGAGCCGGACATATTGTACTCTGCCGTTGCTGGATTTGTGACACGCCTTCAATGGGTAATTGCTTGTGGTGGCGGACATGTTGAACACATATTGCAATAATAAATGATTTGATAACATTATTTTTGTTATTTGCGTGTTTATTTTTTCACTTATATATGAAACGCCACCCATCGGCTGTCTTATGACTTAATTTTTTTTTCTTACCTAAAAAAAATCCCATGACTTATCGATGTTAAATTGGCAAATCGTTTTGTGTTTTGCTTAATTTTATGTGTTTTATGAATTTTTAAAGTTTTTACGAACTTTTCGCCCACCCGGTATATACCTAAGAAACAGAGGTAGTGAGAAAAATATTCTGGACTTATATACTTTTAGAAAAGAATATATATGTGTGCATTCTAGTTGAAAATACAATCTCGTGAATCGAATTATCAATTGATAGCCGAATTTATTTAATTTTTCTTTCATGCAATAAGAGCTACTTTGATTTGATAAAATTTATTACAATATTCAATAAAAATAATAATTGTATCAATATCTAAAACATAAAAAATAAAAAAAATTGATAGTAAAAGTAAAAAAAAAAAAATTAAGCAACCTAATTTAGTTTCGAAGGTATATAAATTTTTAATCAAAAGTCAGGGAGTCAAAAAATAATAGTAAAAATATAAAATTAAAAAATAAATAAATAAAAATAAATAAAGGTAAAGATCGGAACTTTTAGCCTAAAACATCACAACAGTATTTGAAGCTTGGTTAATTAATTAAAAAAATTTTTCTTTGAATTAGATAATAAAAGCGCATACAAAAAATTTTTTTACTATCATTCTAATATTCCTGATCAATTATTGTCCTGTTATTGAGTTATTTTTAAAAGATGATTAACATTATAAGAAATAATTGTACAAAAATAAAATTCTTATCACTGTATAGCTTATTTTTCGAATTGTAAAATGGTGTAGAAATGGTTCTTGTATGATCAAATGTTCCAAATTTAATGATAAGAAAAAAACAAAATTACAATTCACATTAATTTTAATACTAAATTTAATCAAACTTTTGAAACATCCTTTCATATTGAGCATATACTACCCCAGAAGTAACTACGTGTTAAATTTGATGCTCTTAGATCCGAAAGTTTGTCGTGCAGACAGATGGATTTTGATGGATTTCATTATCATCGTGCATGTCGAATTCTGCAATTAATACCTTGTGCATAGGCAGAATTATATTAATTAAGCAACCGTAAATATTAAAGGAAAGAAAATGTTTACACATTTAATATCAATTACATTTTTTTATATAATAATGAAATCTGACTAAGACTACAATAAATTTCAATAATTTTATTCGGATAATATGTTTTTAAGATTTTTTGCTTTGATTTCCAGTTTTTTTTTTCTCTTTCTTTTCTTTTTTTAAAAAAATAATTCCTTTTTTAATTTCTTTTTATGTTTAGACATCGCTCTTTTATTTTTCTTACATTCGTAGACTCCACCTTTTTTTTTTTTTTTTTTTGTTCTGTTTAATCCTAATTATTCATCTTCTAAAGCCAGTCAGTTATTAGAACGTTTTATTCTTACAATAAAAAAATAAAAAATAAATCCGGCTTCTATATATGACATATTTTTCTTCTATAAGGAATAAAAAAAATATAGAATACTTCAGAACGAAAATGTTGCGGAAGTTATGATACATATGCTTTTTCAGTAAAATAATGCCGATTTCTAAAAATGTCATAAAATTTCGCGATTCCAGTCATCGCACAACTATATGCTTTTCAGTTGAATCAGTCTTTTATTGCTTTTGATTTGTGCTGCCATCTAGTGATAGTTTTTGAATTTTCTTCTTTTTATCTGTAATTTTTAGATTGGTCTTCTAGATAAATACATCATAAATTTATATACATTCATATGTTATGGGCAGAAACAATAAAATTTTTTGTATTTCTAATGTCAGAAAAAATACCTCAATAAATAGAATCGTAAAGAAAGGAAATTCATTTCACAAAATTATTTTACAGATCTTCGGGAAATATATTAAGTCGAATTGTTTTTTTATTCAATTTTTGCTAGCAATTACTGAATCTAAAAATGATTAGAAAAAATTGTGGCCTAAGGTTTTATAATTATATTAAATTACTGGTTTCATTGACCACCAACTGTTTCGTCGAAGATACTGATTGTATTTAATTTCAATTAAATGTTTTAGACATAATTTTATGCCCATAATTTTATTATGAAATAGATTTTGAGCAACAAATTGTCAGAAGTATTTATGCCGTTTTAACAGTTAAATTATTTAATTTTAAAATTTAAGAACTTGACGAATTGTACTTGATAAAGTTTCATTATTATTCTGTAATAAATTGACTTTGTATTTTTTTATAAATCTATATATATGGCAACTAGAAAAATATATTTTTTTTAATTTATGTACTTGCGATCACCTCTCATTTAAGGATTCCTGTGGCTACTACTAATCGAGAATCCGCCTCTGGGATGAAAGCAATATTTCTCTGGCCCACGCACGCAGTTCTCTTATTATAATATAATTGTTTACGTATTTATGTTCAAATAATTTACATTTTATTTTCTGCCACAAACTGCCATCTATTGTTTGCCGCCGGAATTACATTCCTCATGTGAAAAAAAGTTTCCATTATTAAGATACTAGCATGATTCAGGGGTGTTTGTGCTCCGGGGAAACCCCGGAATTCCGGGGATTTTGAACTTCGATACCCGGAAATTCCGGGGATCGTCGTTCAAAAGGAAGTAGGAATAATAATGAATTATTTATTTTGATCTGGGTAATTTTGTTTGCTTTGAAAGCAGAAAACGCAAGGTCAGTGTGTGTGGTGAAAACTTTTCCTTTCTTTCTCCAAAGGCAGTGATAATGCGTGAAAAGGGGGAAAAAACTTCTTTTTTGTTCTTTCCTTATTGCGAGTTATGACTCATTCCTCCGATTCTCGGACATTCTCTTCTGGATTCTTTTCGGCAAGTAGGCGCGGCAGAAAAAAAAGGGAGAGACTTCGTTCGACCAGATGTGCGATCACGTGACCTGGGTTCAAAGGTCTTAATTTTGCAAAAAAAGTAATTCATTGAACTTTTATAATTAGACCATTCAATACTTCATAATCGTAATTTTTCATTTCTCCCCCCCCCCTTCTCGAAACTCCAAAATGTCGGTAGTAAGTCCGTAAAAGTTTCCGGGGATTTTTTGGGGTCCCACAAACACCCCTGATGATTAAAACAATATTTTCAATACTTGAAAAATATAACGAGTTAGGTTGATAAAGAATTTTTTTGTTTAAAATTTTTTTAAGACTTGCTTTTTTTTCAAAATGAAACGAAGAGAAAATCTTATGATAGAGAACTAAAAATTTCCAATACATTGCTGCAATGAATTTAAAAAAAAAACAGCTACAATTTCCTGTTACTTTCTATTTTCATTTTGGAACGGAAATAATTTTTGTTCGAAAATATATTCTTTTTAAATCATTGCCAAAATTTATATGTTCTGAATTTAAGTTTTCGGGAAAAAACAAATACCATAATTAAAAAAACACCTTTACATGTTATGCATTCCGTAAATAAATTATTTCTTTTAGATATTTAACGGGAGGGGTGTCATAAGTGCAACATCAACAATGGAAACCTAAAAAAATGGGGATTTTAGAAAATAAGATTTAATTTAAATGAAGAAGAAAATATTTATCAATAAATAATAAAGAAATGACCTTTACCAATGAAAAGTTAAAGAAAAAAAATGTAATCAAGTTTTTCATCATATAATTCAAATATATTATTCTAAAATTTGGTAGTTTTTATGGCGCCTTATAGTCTATTTATT
This sequence comes from Argiope bruennichi, assembly GCF_947563725.1. Classification (NCBI taxonomy): domain Eukaryota; kingdom Metazoa; phylum Arthropoda; class Arachnida; order Araneae; family Araneidae; genus Argiope; species Argiope bruennichi. The sequence goes on from NC_079151.1 coordinate 47,669,075, forward strand.
TCAAAAGAAAAAATTAAACGTTATTAACTAATGATTATATGGTTTCTTTTGTTATTATTTTTCTGAAGCTCAAAAGATGTTGAGAATTTTAATGAAATAAATAAATATTTCTGTTTACCTTTGAAATTAAAGTCCATGGTAATATAAAATTAAGTAGGGTTGTGCATTCAAGGCTCGATCAAAAATTTTATTAACGAACCTAAGATGATTCACGTGTTTCTCTCATTCTGTTTCAAGGTCATTTAGATTCGTTTTACATGCATTCTAAATTATATGCGGATAATTGCGTTTTTTAAAGTAATAATGGATTCTGAAAGTAAGGTATTAAATTCAACTTTGAAGATTAACGCAGCATATTAAACGATCGCAAGTACAAAAAATATATATCGTTTTTTCAATCTTTATTTCACGTGACTCTAAAAAAAAATGAAAAGTTATTTGTTCTAATGCCTAGAGTCTGGATAATACATAAGGTAATCCTCATATGATTTCTTTATGAGTATCATTAAAAAAAATGAGTATCAATTCGTTATAGTGTGCTTTTAGGACGTTTAATTTTTTTCGCATAAGACTTATATCCACAGACAAAGACATGCAATGATCAAAAAACATGAACTCGAGATAATGATATTTTGCAATGTTATATATATTTCTCAAATTGGTAAATTATTTTTTGAACTAATGTATATTTGTCTGTGAACTTGGTGATTTAATAAATAAAACAAAATTGATGAATGAAATTAGGTACTGTTTGTTTCAGTGTCCTGAGACGATGATTCTATTTCACTAAGGAATGATATGTAAGGATGTGCCCATTCCCGGAGTTTACTTCATTGTTAAATGTAAACATCTCTCTGTTTCATCTTTCCTCTCACCCCTATTTCAACCCCCCGCTTAAACCCATCCTAACTCATGCATGCGCAAAAGCACGGATGGTTTTAGAATCCGTTGGCAGGATTAGTTTAGAATCCGTTTTACACTGGCGTCTATTTTTTTTATGCAGAAACGAACATCAAACTTGCATATGGTTGTTCATATATGCGTTATTATGTTCATGTTGATGAGTATGGCAAGACCTGTCATCTCCAACAAAAAGGTCTGGATGAAAAAAAAAAAAAACAATTAGGAGGTCCCTAAAACATTTTTCAAATATAAAAAGAAAAGAATTTAAATTAAAGTACTAAGCATATTTGAGGTAATGAGCAAATGTATTTATTTAAATATGCTTATTTCATGTTGGATGACTTTTGTAGGACAGGGCGTTTGATTTGCAATACTGGTGATAAATAGCATGATAATTAGAAAAAATTAACAATTTATTGAATTTAAAATTGCCGAATACTGGGCCCCAGTGGAAAATATTCGGCCATCAGGCAAACTTCCTTTTTTTTTTCTGCATTTTTGCTAAAATTTTTTCACTCGCTCACAATGGAGCAATAATTTAACATGGTTATTCTTAAGTATATAAAGGAAGGCTGTCAACTGTAACCGAAATGATTCAATAGGTTTAACAAGACTATGAAGGGCTTTGGAGACCTTACAGCTATGCTTTTATAACATCTTCTAGCATTAACATTAGATTACATCGCTTTACAGTGCTAGAATTTAATTTATAAGCATATTAGAAAATTTTAGCAAGCACCTTCAAATAAATCGGGTTATAAAATTTTTCACTTTTAAAAATTTAAAAAAAGGAAAACAATTATACATTTTTTCCGGGCCTCTAACGTCACGGCACCTATGTTTATTATATTTGCCCCTCTCCAACATGGATGGGCTGTTAAATTTGCAATGAGTTTGGTGAAGGAAAAATTGCTGCAGTATTATAGCCAGTATTGCAGATTCTTTTCAAATTTTGGTCCAATTCTTGGGTAGACTGTCTCTCTCTCTTTTTCTCTCTCTCTATTATACATTTTATATTTTAAGTACAGAACAGGTCAGTTAATAAAAATTTATATGCAGTATATACACTCAAATTGGAGATATGCATTAAATTCTAAAATCAATCAATGGATAGGAAAGATCTAAAATGCATACTTAATTCATTAAGAAGCTAACCACAAACTGACTATTTCGACACACCACACGGAAAAATTTCAATGACCGGGCTGCCGCAACAGCAACATAGGCGGGAACTGTGATTGAGTCCTTAATGGCTATCACCAGCTACGGTACAACCTTTCCCTAAGAAAGTACGTCCCGTCATAAATGGGAGGAACCAGAGCCCCAACCTCTCCATGTACCCACAAAGTTAGCTAGAACCAACTACCATGCCGGAAGCTTCTCATCCTTAATTACGAGATACCCCCCCTGTGGATTCAATACGAAGCTAAACTCAAAATGACCAGTATTGTATCAAGAAAATCAATAAAAGAGTACCTTCTTTAATTTATTTTGTTTGAAAATAAATTATTAGAATATTATGATAAAAAGAATTAATTTAATAAATAAAGAAAACTTTCGAAAGTTAACAATAGTTCGATAATAAAATCCAGTAATAATAAAATCTTTTATTCTTACACAATTTTTTTAAAGAAAAGTTCTTTACTACATTCTTTATAAGCATATGGAAATTCTAGGCAAGCACGTGCCTCTTTGTCCAGAATCTTCATGCATAAAGATGAAGTCAATATGAAAGGAAAGGAATTATTTAGTCAGAAGGCTTTTGCCAGATTCTAAATTTGAGACACATTTAAATTCGTGATAATGCAAAATTCAATCTTCAATCAACACAAGGGAATTTACCTTCCTTCCAGTTGAGACCAACAAATCAAATTATATCTGTTCAGCGTCATAGATCTGATTCTAGAATACAACGTTAAACTGCATAAATTTTCTCCTATCTTCATATATACAGAGTGCAATGATAATTGACTTCTCACATTTCCCGTGAGAAGTCGATAGAAAAATCGACAGCTAATTTCAAAGTCTAATTATTTCGAATAATTGAGTCAAACGGAGATTCGTTCCGGTTATAAACACCCAGATAACTTCAGAGCGAGAACAGATAATTGTTCCATAAAATCATGTCCGTTCTGTTAATATCCATATCGATAAATAGTGTTTTATTTTCCTGAATTAAACTATCATCTCCTGGTACGATATTTAGCGTCCTAATTGGCAAAAGTTACAACTGAAGTATTAAAATGGTTTTATGTATTAAGCTATTTTATCTTTTAAATATATGTTTCAAAAATGCTAGTGTTAATTTTTTAGAATTAGAATCAAGAGAAAGCAAGCTATTCTGCAATTCATCTGTTTTACCGATTGTTGCTTTTATCAATTCATTATATCTGAAGTCAGAGGTGGATTTAGGCATTTTATGGCCGAATACACCTCCTTCAATGGTTTAATCGATTTAGTTTCATATTTCAATATATTTTTAATAGATAATTCATAGAATTTATATGCTTTTTAATTTACTCATTTGACAACTTATCTAAAAGATTTTTTTTTTAATAGAACTTGTAATTTTTACTCAGCTTAGCTGCCTATTCTGCTTATTCGAAATTTCGCTAGTGTCTGAAGAGACGAAATCGGCATTTTTTTTTCTTTTTTTTTATTCATTCGGAATTTTTCATGATGAAATTCTTCTCCGAGAACCTAGGAGTGTCATGCGTTCACTCATTTTAGGAATCCAAAAAATCTAACGAAGTTAGTTTCTTGTAATATTAAAATTCTTATGCTCTTGTAGATAAAATTGCTATATGAAAGTTATTTTCTCTTTGTTTGTTAGGATAATATTCAGTATTAAAAAAATCATGATGGTTCTCATTTTGACATTTTCATGTATTTCTACATATTCAAGTAAAAACCCCACTAATAATGAGTTGGCATTTTTGTTAAGAAACCAAAGATTAAATTTGGTATACCTAGACATTCATAAAAATCGCTATATTCATTGACAGTTTGCTAATGATGTTGGTTGATTTCTTTTTTTCAATTCTTTTCGATAATCAAATAAGCAATAATCTTGCCGAAAATCTATCCTTATTGCATTTAAATCTCTCTCTTTTATGCTTTTTTTTTCATGCTTCGCTATTCAACTGTATTTTCATAAATGTTGGTCGAATATATGGGGACAAATCTATCAATCGCTACAAGATAAGATACTTTTTTTGCATATAATTTCCCTCACTTTTATCCGGAAATCAACTATTATAATACCATCTGAAATTATACACCAACACTTTCAGAATAGAATTCAAACTGATGGAAAAACAGTTACACGATTTCGAACACCGATTTCGAGGACACTATTGGTTTTAATAAAGTTAACTTTTTAAAAACAATACATATACACATATGAAATTTTTACCAAGCATTTTCTTCTATTTAACTCTTGCTTATATAGTATACCAAAATTTTTATTTAAATGCTTTAAAGAATTAATTTATTTTTTCTAAATTTACTGTTTTTAGGCTATTTAAATCCTCGAAGGCTCTTTTTGTAAGCATTTTAAAAATTGGGTTGTGCATAATATCAGACGTTTCTTTGACTTGCTATATTTTATAAATTTGCAATATCTTATAAATTTATGAATGAAAATATTCTTCTACTTTTAGATTATAAAAATCCGTATCGATAATCATACTCATATTCGCCATATTATGCTGTAAGACTTTGAGAAAGCATGTAAAGGATATTGTAAATTTTTATTAAAATATAGCACGTCCAAGAACCGCTCATAATCATACACCAGCCCAATAACTGTAGCATTTTTATTTAAGTTTTCATCTAAGATTAATAGCCATTTATTTGAGGATGAAAAATTGATGTTTTAATATTTCCTCCCCTTATCGAGTTCAATAAATATCTAGTAGTCAACGCTGAGTTTGTTTCGGATAACCAATCCAGCAATTTAAAGCAATTAAATTCCTAAGGTTTAAATTGTCTACTTAATCTCAATTAAAAAAATGAAACACATATTTTTTTTAATTTGCTCTTTTTATAACTTTATTCCTGATCTAATGAAGCTATCATTTCGCTCTCTAGCTCATTTTTTTTAAGGTCACAACTCTTAAAAAAAAAAATAAACCTTTTAAACCGTTATAAAATTAAACCTTTAAAAGCGCACGTCAAGTTAAACATAAGAATTCTCGGAAGAAGTATAAAATTTTTAAAAGTTCCTCACTTTAAGTAAAAAAAAAAAAAAAAAAAACCTTATATTAGGACGCACTTTGAACCAAGAAATGTAAACCATTCGGTAGCAGAAGTTTAGTTGGATGGAAACTTTTTGCAATAGTAAATATTTACAAACATGCACCTTCTGCTACACCCACATGCACAAGCCAATAGGACTGATGAGCAATCCTAGCACTTTTTTTTTTCTTTTAAAAACCTTAGTCTGCTGCAAACAAACAGAAACCGAAGTTTTTCCGCATACTCCTTTGGGATATGATCCATCAAATTTTGGATAAATTTGGTTCAGAATGTGAAGAAAATCCCCACTTCAAATGCTAAAGTTATTATACAAACTTTCACTTATTTAATTTATTGCTTTTTTATGTTATTATGTCTGCGTACGTGGGAAAGTATAGACAGACAGAAGACCAAACCATTGACGAATTTAGTTCAAAATTTATAGGAATCTACAATTTTATTGTAAAAACTACATACCATATTTTATTCGTCTAGTTAAAAAAAATTGAGTTATCGTGTTATCACAGTTATTATGTTGAGTTATTACAGACAAGCAGACAAAAACAACAGACGCAGTGTGATTTGAAACGTGGAGATTTGCCAAACTCTCGAATTAGAGTTTTTAGTAATCGCAATACCCTTTTTTATCGAATACGTATTTACACCAGGAAGTAAAAAGAATTCGTTTAAAATATGGGTCAAAAAAGAATTTGTGTTTTCATATAAAACATTTTTTCAGAACTATTACTGCAGGAAAGAAATTAAGTATTGAAAAATACCGTCTCTTCCAATTGACGGTCTACGTTCATAATTTGAAAATATTAATAACTAATTTAGGTACTCTTCCGTTGGCCTGGCGCAAGCGAAAAATCTCCAAATAATGTATAATTCCGCCAAATTTCTTGTGCCAAATTCGCGTTTGGTTGGTGCACAATTGGCGACATTTCCGCCCGGCTGACGGAAAAATACCCTAATTTATAATAACCACAATAGGAATGCTCTTTATTTAACTTGTTTACTTATTAAATTATCGTGTTCAAATGCAAAAGAGCTACATACGTGGTTTTCTTTGCACGAATTTTGTTGAAAATTTGAAATTTATATAGGAATTTATCTAAGACTTATGAATCTGTCATCAAGAATAACAAAATTTTGCAAACCGTCCAAAATCACTCACCAAAAATCACTAATAATAATTATCTACATTTAGCAAAAACTCGGGAAGACATCTAAGTTTTAGTGATGGCATCCGATTCTTACCATCTGTCTCGTTTCTTGTTGCATTGTATAGACGTAAGATTAACAACAAAGTCGTGCCAACTGTCAAAAAATAAGCCAAAAGCCACACATCTTGGATGGCTACAATAAATAGTAACGAACAACTTTTAGAGTTTCAATAAAAATGTGAAGGGAATATATCTGGAGAAAATTGACCGAAATTAAGGTACTTATCAGTTGTAACGACGACCAGAAAGAACCAAGAAAAAAATTTCGCCAATTTGGTGATTTCAGTCATCAAACTGCATGTGATTCGCACGTTCAAAATTTTTCACAATAAATATTAATGCACTTGAGTATATTTTTATAATTTGGGAAAAAAATGGTAAAAGTGAATTATAGTGTGCACCCAGCTGCGCCAACAATGCCAAATCGAAAATAAAGATGGCGGACAAAATAAATACTTCCACGGAACAGTTACGGTTACTATTTTCCGCCATATAATTAGGACTTTTTACTGATAAGTATTTTTTTTTTTTAAATACTGCCCGGTGCCTTCTACAGAAACTTAAAAAAAACATCCTACGGCTTCACTTTACTATTTCCCGCCATTTAATTAGAACTTTTTACTGGTAAGTATTGTTTTTTTTCAATACTGCCCGGTGCCTTCTACAGATGCCGAAGGCACCGGGTAGAAGTTTTTAACTTAAAAAAAAACATCCTACGGCTTTGGTAGCAGCGGGAGCGGGAACCTAGTAGCTTCGCTAGCACATTGAACATAAGGACTGTGTGGATAACATGAACTGTACATAATCAATTGAAAAGAAAGAATGAAGGATGTTGTACGAGCGAATTTCATAGAGAATTCTGCCCGGTGCCTTCTACAGATGCCATTGGAATCTGTAGAAGGCACCGGGCAGAATTTTTTAACTTAAAAAAAAGCATCCTATGGCTTCGCTAGCAGCGGGAACGGGAACCTAGTAGCTTCGCTAGCACATTGAACATAAAGACTGTGTGGATAACAGAAACAGTACATAACCAAAAGAAAAGAAAGAACTGAGAAAAAAAGCAATCGGAACATTCTCCATACAAAATTTCAAACATTCTTTTCCCAACTTTATCAACTCGTAAAAAAATATATTCCACTCACCCTTCATCCATTCTGTCGATTGGATATCAAACCATTCTCAATACAAAATTTCAAACAAGCTACCTTTCCTAACTTCATCAACTCGGAATGTATATATATATATATATATATATATATATATATATATATATATATATATATATATATATATATATATATATATGCATGCACTCATCCTTCATCCATTCTATAGGTTCGAAATACTCCCGACATAACAAATTATGAAGAGAACCAACCGTTAGAACACCAAAAGAATTACGAGAACTGCGAAGAATTCCATTGCAGCTGTCTTTTAAAGTGAGAATGCAGACGATTTTTTAAAGCGCATACTGAGAATTAAAAATTGCAAAAGAATAAATATTTTCTGTTCGTATTCACATTAAAAAAAGAAAAAAAACTTTTAATTATAAGTTTAACTTTTTTATTTAATAAATTTTAACTATAATAAAGAACAAAATTAAAATCTTTAATTGATAATTTTTTAATATTTTTAATTTAACATTTTTCATAATATAGTTGTAGTTTATGTACAACTCAACCATTGCAAAAAGTAGAAAACAAAACAGCAGCACGGTTGCTATAAGAGGGATCCGATGGGTTGCAATATTGGCGAGAAACAGCTGGTGCACACTAATCTTCATTTAGGCCAAAAAAATTTCTTTTTTTGGAAGCCGTTAAAAACGAATTATACAGAAAATAATTCAGCTTTGGCGACCAGCATTAATCTTACATGTAGCTTTGAATTGCTAAGTGAGAAAGCGCCGAAACTAGTAAATGTATAAATACGATTTCAAAAAAAGGTATTTTTCAGATTCAAAAATATTTTTAATGCAAAGATCATCAAATTCTGAAAGCTAGATTTCGGACAGTTAATTAGAAAGGCTTTTTCCACTTACACATTAATATGAGTATTAAAAAGATAAAAGATATATCACGAATTATTTATTTTGTGTGATATTTTCAATTCAAAACTTCAATATTAAGATCATGCTTTGCATTAAAATAAAAGAAAAAATCAGATTATGAATAAATATATAAATAGTTCAAAATTTTGACTTACCAGTTTTTTCGATATAATGGAGATGATGAGATATGTTGCTACCAAAATTACTATCGAAATTTTATATCTCATTCTAACTTGACTTAATTTCTTACACAGCATTTTTCTGCAAGTTAAATTCCTCCTCTTGTTGTTCGCTTGTTTATAAAATAAAATAGGAAAATAGTTTTTCAATTTTAGATTCATTTGATGGTTAAATACTATGCCATGCTGTTAGCTCTGTTGCCAAGTAATAAAATACAGTTTATCTCTTTGCACGAGAAAAATAAATGAATATTTACATATTTATTTAAATTTTACTTTAAATTTATTTTAAATTCTTTAACTTAATAAAAATATTTAAAAATCGCCCACAAAAATATAATTATAATTTTAGCTACGGAATTATCATGAATAATTTATAGACTAACACAAAATCACTGGTATACGTCTAGTTGCACAGTGATTCAAACTCTTTATGCTTTATTTCGGAAATAATCAAATAGTGAGAGTTAATCCCTGGAATCAAAATTAAAAAATAGCTGGATAAAAAAACAAAAACAAGCATGACGGAATTGATTCCAAAAGGATTGAAAATAATTCCGTAACCATAAATTACGGTTCTCATATATTTCCCATTTGTCATTACATGGTGAACTCATACAAATAGAATTCATTAACAAAATTTTTTTATTTGCTTTTTTCTTATGAATATTTTTCGAATTCCTTTTAATATATGAAACAAACAAGAAAATGAATAGAAAACGCTAATAGAACTTTGAAATTATTATTTCTGGAAACATATTATTCTTAAAAGTATAGTAATTAGAAAAAAATTTGGCATCTACTTTTATCGAATCAATTATAAATGATTCACTGAGACATGAAAAAGTATAAAAAATAAAAAAAAAATCGTTTCGATTATTCTTAGGACTATCATTACTTTATTAGAACTTCCATAAATTAAAAAAAATAATAATAAATGGATATATCAGAGAGTTCTTCAAATGATTTAATTCCTGAATGAAGGTTTCAAAAGAGGGTTTTTGTCATGAGATTGGATTTTATTTTTATAATTCTGAATTCTAGTTCCAGTAATATTTATTAACTGAGGATTCACAGAACAATGAATAGATACAATTGTTATAACATCAGAAAAAATTACTGCGATCATCTTCATACAATATAAATTTAATTTCTGAATATATGGAAGAATTTAATTTGTATCCGAAGAAACAAATTAATATGTATCAGAACACATCCATAAGAACACTTTTTGTATTAGCATATGCCAAATCAATCTTTCTTTTTTTAAATGTTGATTGTTTTTAAATCTAAGGTATCTAAGCAGCCGTTGCTAGCTAGCGTTCATAAGTGAAGTAGATTTATTTGATTTAATTTAATTTATGCAACATGAGTTTGAGTATATACCAGATCGCCAAATTTATAGCTGCAGTTCCTTAATCCGCGCCTCAAAAGGGTCTTATAAAAATAGCAACATTTTTTTTCAAGTATTTGTCCATCGTCTCCACAATTTGGAAACTGGCGATAGTATCAAATTTACTAAGCACTGTTGATTCAATGAGATTGTTACACCACCACATCAGATTTCAATGAATTTGCTTTTAATCTTATCTTAAAAAAGAAATTCAAATTTAAACATCGCGGTCCACTTTTTAAAAATGAAATCTATAGCAATCAACTTTTTTTTAAACAAACAATACACGCTCTTTTCGAAAGAGATTCTATAACCTAAAAACAAACTTGTTAAGAAAAAAGTTATTATTAAATATAATAAATATTTATAAAAAAAAAGATAGCGAACCACTTCGAAACTAATAGGTACGCGAACTGAAGTCTGATCTGGTCTCTTTTTTTCCATCATGTGACTTAGTGAAGATTTTAAAGGTTTATCACATTTTTCTACATTTTCAAAGGGTATATTAAATCGGAATTCATCAGTGGGTCAAGAAACAAAAAATTATAGAATTCCTGACTTACAAGAAAAGTACTTCGTGTTCTCTTTTGAGAATGAGACTTGCTTCTGCCTTAATTTTTCGAATTACTTAAATTTTATTACAGTTTGTTGCCTTGATGTTTTCAGTTTAATAAATTTATTTAAACTATTTCCAAATTCCATTATTTTTACTATCTTCCAAATTGTTTAACTGAGAATTGTCCTTTAAAAGGGAATTAAACTAATAAATTTTAAGTTCGTAAACATTATTATGATGTCAAATTCTATTTCGTTTTATTTGAGAAAACTTTTACATTTTCATGAATTTCTCGAAGAAATTTTTCAAATTTTAAACGCAAATAATTTTTAACACCGTCAGCATTATTGGTATAGAGTGTAATGTGCATACTTTTTCAAACACACTTCTCATCATTTTCTAAAAGCACACAGAACAAAAGTGACTGCCGACGACATATTCTCAAAAGAATGAACGATGCTAATCGTTTTACTGGTTTGATATAAAAATCAAGCTTTTATTATTATTATTGTATACAGGGCCTGACTAAGGCAGGGGTCTAAGGGGTAGTTGCCCTGCGCCCCCAATTCAGAGGGGACCTCCAAATCGAAAAATACCATAGACAAGTTCTATGCACAGTTCTTCATTACTGAAGTAGTGAAGCAGAGGAGGGCCTCCAAAGAAATCAATTCTCTCAGAAACTTTCGTAAACTACCAGAATGTCTAAAATGCCAAATTTTTATCAGAATACGAAAAAGTGAAAATTTGTTTTATGAAATAGTCTGAAGGTCAAAGAAAATCCCAAAATCTCAATACGTAAATGAAAATGCTTTAAGTGAATTGGAACTGTAATTACGTCACTTTTTTATATTTGTATTTTTATTTTTCGATGACGAATCCCCCAATTGTTTTATGAATACATTTTTTTTATTTAACATTCCTTGTTTTTATGATTTTTTTTTCTTGGAACGTTCACATTTTTCATAAAAAAAATTTCTGCGTTTCGAGCACTGATAAAAACATTTTATCATTCATTTTATATTTATTATTTATTATTATTTACTATATTTCCCCTTCCAGAATTTGAATCATTGTGAAATCTTATAATTATTTTTTGTACTGCAATTTCTTCTAGCATCTACGAAAAAAATTGAGTCTCTTCCTTCTCAAATATTATATACATAAATTAAATATTCTTTTTATTATTATCCTTATTCTAAGTGAAATTTATTTAATTCTTGGCTATCTTATCTTATTCGTAATTTCTAAAAATAAATATTCTAACTAATATCTATTAAATATTCTAACTAATATCGATAACTAAATATCTATTTTTTTAGTACTTTTTAACTTCAAAATGCTTCTAAAATTCTTAACTTTCCTTCTTTAAATATGATATAATCTGAAGAGGCGATATTTTCATTCAACGATAGATTTATTTTTGAAAATATACCTTATGCATTTTTGAAAAATGTGCGCTTGAATGGTTCATTAATTTTTAACTAAAATTGAATTTATCAAAAATAAAATCTACAAAATGTCTTTTTAAAAAATTATTATCATAAAAACACATGAGTGTACAAAATTCCAGATCTTTACTATAAGCGAATAATCAATCATAAAATTTCAGTTTTATAAACATGAAAGAAGTCAAGACCATTTCTTGAATTTTTGTTGTTGTATTTATTATATAAAATGTACCATATTTTTGCCATTGTAAATTTATATATTACATTTATTTAAAAGTGCTATTTTAATCAGGATGTTCTTTGTTCCATATTTTTTAACAATATGTAATTATCTTCTATTAATTATTTAAAGACATTTTATTTATAAGTAAGATTAATTTGATTTCGAATGAAAATATGTATTATTTTTATAATATAATGAGCACTATAATGTAATCAAGAAATAACTCACAAATTATAAATGATGAAATACACATGTAAATATCGGCGGACAGGTTAACAATCTTAGGTTTGAATTAATTATAAAAACGCAGATGGGAAAGCATTCATACTCGTTAAGAACATTCCCACTTTTCAATGTTCGATGCTTTTTCAAAATTTGTTATTATTGTTGAATTGATTCTCTCTACTTCATATTATTTGCTCTTATGTATTCGTTTCGTAGCTTTTCATAAATAATTCCTTTCAAAAATATTAATTTCACAAAAAATTAATAGAACATCAATTAAATTGATATGTTTTAGTGCAGAACGAATTTTCATTCATTTCATATAATTGATTTTTCCCATTTTTGATCCAAAGAATTTTTTTAAAAATCATATTTGATTCATATCCATAAAATTGTAACTAATTCTATCAATATATTATCTACTATTATATATAAAGATAATGATTATCATGATTTGGTTTGTATTTTTTTTTTTTTTTTTTTTTTTTTTTTTTTTTTTTTTACTGTTAACGACTGATGATTCTTTATTTTAAATATTTTTTTGGCTTGTATCTTTCAACGTTAATCTCTATAAATTATTCATAAGGTTTATAAAATTTTAAATAAGTCTTTGGAGGTATTTAAGCTGAATAATAAAACATTACAATAAGCATACATGGGATATAGGGCAAATTAAAGAAAATATAACATTAAAAAAATAACACTTTTCGCTGATTCTGGTTTCAATTATTTATAAAGTTTTTGATTGTTAGCCATTTTCATTTTTTGTTGTGTTCAACAACAACAACAAAAAAATCCGTTATCTTTTAACGAGAATTTTATTCGGTAACGACTTTGATGCGACATATTATTTCTATTTTATATCAATTGCTTAAACTTCCATGACAATAACTGAATTCACAATTCTTTCAACAAATACATTTTGATGATTATAAAGTTAAAATTGAAATTATGTATTAAAACTTAACAATATTCAATCGTAACCTGAAAAAAGGATATCTAAATTATCGTCTATTTTATACTAAATTTTATTATGAAAATAAATTCTTTTAATCATTATATTTAAATTGAAATACTTTAATAAATACATGGTATTCATATGAAAGCGATTCATACTCACATAGTACATTATTTAATTTTTGTATGCATTCGATATTTTTCAGGGAAAAAAAGCAGGAATCACTACTGTAATGAACGGTTGCGCTGAATGGTTAAGTTATCGACTGTGAAATGAATTAACTTTATTAGACTTTGCAGAGTGTAAAAACGACGAATAATCCTAGATGTATCAAAAAGCATGACCAAATTTTGAATCGTAATATTTTAAATGGGAACTTAAAAAATAATAGAACAAACTGCAAAAGACTTACAGAGTGTTTTGCTATAATTTCATCAGTGGTATTGTAAATGCTTTATATATCCACTTCCAATAGCTCATATAACATCAAAATGACGGCTAAATTCATCCTGAACTTTTTGCGATGGGATGGTATTGTTTCTAATATCCCGTGTTTAAATTTCCTACATATGTGGAGGTTACGGTTTTATAAAAACACATTCCTTCATGTATAACTCCCCCCCCCCCCCCCCCGAAAAAAAATCGCGCGGAATTATCGCGAGTGGACAGGAAATCATGAGTACAGAACAGTATTTTGGAGGCCAGTTGGAAGATCAACACTGCATCAGTGTATAATTGAGAAATTTAGCACATCTCTATAGCAATACGGAATATGGAGAGGAGTCTTTTAATGAGTTCCTAAAACTCCAGTGCAAACCTTGTCAAGCGACATATTTTCATTCGCGAGATCTCAGAATATCTCTAATAAGTAAATAATTGTTAATCTATTGGATCATAAGGTTAAATTAGCAGCAGCCAGGTTTTATTTAATTAAGCTAAGGTATCAGAGATTGTGATCCTCTGAGATCGTGTGCTCCTTCAAAACCTCATCACTGGTGTCTGCGTGGTTCCATAAATATAACCATTTAGAATATAGGCTTCTTTTCGATGCATGCTGTCGGTGTATCTAATTGCAGAAATACTATTCTTTGTAAGTATATCCTTCCACTCGAATGGATATTGAAAAATAGCATTTTATTTCTATGTTGATATGAGAAAACGAATGCCGTAAAAGTATTATTCCAAATATGTTGAACAATTTGTTAAATTCATGAAATTTAGAAAAATCATGGCAGATGAAAGATATATTTTCTGTAAGTAAAAAATGTAACTAGATTTTCCTTTTAGCATGCAACAATTATTAAATAATAATTCGATTGTAATTAAATAGATTAGATCTGAAATATGATATAATTTGTTCCAACAAATTTCACCTAATTCGCTTTGTCCAACCTTTCAAAACAAGCCGTTGTTGTTTTAACAGTAACCTCATCGTCCAATGAAAATATTTTTTTTTATTCCCTGCCTTATTTCTTGTTTGTGAATAACTAATATTCGAAAAGAACCAATTCAGGAGAATTTGGTAGTGCGAATTGTGAATTTTTGTGCTTTTTTTGTGAAACTTTGCTTTTTGTTATCATATTATTTCATTTCCGT